>NW_028253345.1:0-67854 GCF_964263255.1 Lissotriton vulgaris
GCACGTACCATATAGTTTTTATAATCAAAGCAACACAGTCTCTCCACCTGGGTTGCCATTGCTTCTTTTGCCTCCAGTAGCTCCCCATGTATGTTTGTCGTCCCTTTCAAGCCTTTCCTTCTCAATATCGCGGAGTCGTTGCTCTGCCATCTGTATGTCTTGGAAGAGGACCTTCGTGTCCCCACCGTTTCTGAGATACAATGCCCCTGATGACCAATTTAAAAGCGTCCTATGTTATAATGGGATTCATTCCCCTAATTGGCGTTCTCTAGGAAGTATTGCCCTATAGCAGTGCCCACTGTCACATGGAAGACCCGGTCCTCCAGTGCTTCTGGTTGCAAGCACCAGGCAGGTATTTTGGGTCTCTCACGGGTCCATACCAAGCTCAATAATACAGGGTTATGGTCTGAGACTGTTCTGGTGAGATATTAGCTAGTCCGCACCCTCTCATGTACATCCAGGGAGCACAAAATAGCATCTAGTTGAACATGGAGCACATGTATTACTGAGAAAAAGAAGTAGTCACTCTCTCCAGGGTGCTGGGCCCTCCAGGAATCTATCAGCCCCCATTACTGCTGCCACTGTCGGCGCATCTCCGCTAGTTTATGTATGGGAGCATCAGGGAGTGAAGGATGAGAGCGGTCCAGCCCAATTTCAGTAATACAATTAAAGTCATCTCCTAGTAGCGCTGAACTCGTCTGGACTGGGGCAAGCGTGCCAGAGATTTGTGCCAGTAATGCGGGTTGTTCCATATTAGGAGCAGATAAGCTCCCAAGTACTATATCTCTGCCAATCACTCGTCCAGAAATCTCCCTTCAGGGTCTATTATCTGTTGTGTGCACTGAAAGGGCATGCCCGCCCTCCCCCAGATCAGGGCTACGCTGGCAAGGCCAAATAGCTGGTAGAAAATATTTGCCCCCTCCACCGTCGTTGGAGCGTAGCCCCTTCATTTGCCAGGAAGTGGGTCCCTTGCAGTAGCGCATTTTATGGCGGCATAGCATTGTGTGCATCCACTGAACATGCCAAGATATACATTTAATATCTACGGGGGTACCTTTGTGTGAAGTGAGCTACGTCCATAGTGGCTTTTCAAAGGGTGACACGCCTGGTACCAAACAACAACCCCTTAACGAATTGAAAACCCCAACTCCCCCTCCCCAGGACAGGTACCCAGACATTAGTTCCCATCCAAACTTAAACTAAATATTAGAATGTTGTCTGGTAGTGGCAGGGTTATGTAGCTTACCCTACCGGGCTCGGAGCGCCACCAGGCTGAACTCCCCTGCATCTTGGCTTGATCAGTAGTCCCGGTTCACATGTAGGTGTTCGTCTGCCTCAGTAACATGGGTGGCAGACCCCACAGTCAACCTCGCTGCTTGAATCCCTCTCAGCATCTTGGAGGACCTCCGAATTTCCCTATAAGTTGCCCTGCTTAGGCAACGTCACCTGCCGTCTCAGGTGTGACTTCCGGCAATTCAGGTTCTGAATCCTCATTTGCACTGGCTGCCAGTGAGCTTTACGATCTGTCCATTTCAATTCTATTCTCGAGCCAGGGCTGGAAATACCCTGACTAAGTTCTGCAACTGCCTGCAGTGCTTTGCGCCTCTTAGATCGCCGCTCCTTGGGAGACAGGGCTTGAGTCGACTGTTTACTATTATTCGCTCTCTGCTGTGTCAGGTCTGGGGATGGATTGAGTTGTTCCCGTCCTTTGCGAGAGTCCAACAACTCCCACACCTACTGTGGGGTAGTGAAGAACTGTGCACCAGTCGAGTCTGTCACTCGAAGACGTGCCACAATTGGGCGAGGGGAGGCTGTCGGCTTGGGCGGTCTGGCTGGGACTCTGTGAGCTCTATCCAGGGCAAAGAAAGGGGAAAGACCATCTGGGGCTACTTCCTTTTGAGCCAGTCCTTAAGGAATCGCACTGTATCCATGCCTTCTGCCCAATCCGGTACTCCTACTATTCGTAGATTGTTTCTACGGGATCTGCCCTCACTGTCCTCTGCTCGTACCTCTAGTGTCTTGACCTTGGCTTCCACCGCTCTGAGTATCTCTGTAGAGTAGACACCACTTCTGGGATGTCAGTGCGTGTTTTTTTGGTAACTGCTACACGCTCCTTGAGTTTGCGGTAGTCATCTTTCAGCAGGCTAAGGTCCGTCCCTAACTGGTTGGTTTTCGGCTCCAGCACCTCCCTAGAACCTGTGATGGCCTGCATGAAGTCCGTCAGAGTGGGCCATTTGCTTTGAAGGAAACCAGGCAATATTCTCTGCTGCTCCTTGGGTTAAGAGAACCAGTCCCTACTAGTGCGTCAAGCAAGCAGACAAAGCAATCAACTGAGCAGGCAAGGTCGAGTCTGTCCCCCGGTAATTTGTAAGCTTGCAGGTCAGTATGCTCTAACAGTAGCACCCCCTCAGCCCCTCTCCTTCAGCCAACCCTAGGTTCTCTCAGTGCCTTCTGTTATCATCCCGGTAACCCCTATTTTGCTTCTTTGTGGCTCTCTCCCGCAACTCAGTGGACCAGGAGCCCCTGGCGGGGTTACTCACAGCCCCCACTGTTTCCTGAGGTGTGGGTGGTTCATAGCACTGGGGCGTCACCAAACACACTGCACTGATTTCCAACTGCCCACCTCCTCTTATAGCCCCCAAGTGTTTCAGCCCAGCCGGGGACTTCTCTGCGTCCTTCCCAGTCTTTTTTTCAGCTCAGAGATCTGGTACCCACCTCAGTCTCAGCCGGGGCTCCCAGGCTGCCTCAGGTCCCAAGGGTGAGCCGTCTTTCTGTTGCGGCCGATGCAAACTCTCCTTTCTCATCCAGATAGCTTGCAATCCCTGTTCTCGAAAGAGCGCCAAACCCTACCTCTCTGCTGCGCACACAAAGCCCTGGCCGGAGCGGTCCTCTGACTCCGTTCAGTGCTGATTCGTGATGCGGATGACGGCCCCAGGGCCCCTTCCTGACTGTCACCAAAATACCTCTCTGCCTCACAGGTTTCTCCTTCTGTGCTTCCTGGGGTGCTCACTGTCTCCTTCAGTGTCAAGGTCCGCCTCGTCACTTTGTGACGGCCATCTTGGGTCTGAGAACAAGGGTCCGTGCCGGTATAGTTTTCTTTGATTTCTTTCCCGCTCGGGGACCGCCGATATTTCTCCCTGGGGTGGGCACAATCTTGGGATGCTCCGCCACACAGATTATAAAGGATAATCGAATCCGGGGCTCAGGATTGATGGTAACGGGCGACACGACGGCCGGAGCTCCAGAGTCAGCTCCTTCTCACATCTGCTCCAAGCAACACCCCCCCACAATTTACAGGTATGTGTTTAACTTTGTAATTATATTTAAAATGTACATTAGAAATGAAGATGTATATGGGAGTTTGATTAAAAGGAGTATCACAGTGATGTGAAAAAATATATGAGATGAACTGTATCTATTAGAGGGTATGTGTTTAAGAATGTTTTGGAAAGTAAAAGATAAGTGAATTAGTGCCTCTTTATTACATTGTGTATTTTATTGAAAAATAACAGTATAGTCTTGTGGAAAGTTACAATGAGGATCTAAGAATGTTTTAAATGTCTAAACATCATGTGCAGAATAGATACATCTTTTATTTGCATTCTGGGAGTTCCAGTACTTTTAGTAACATTTTTAAACAGGAATAGTGAAGTGAAAAATAAAAGATGAGAACATGTTGTCCACCTGTATAGGCATTCGAAAGAAGTAATACTTGTTAGGTATGTATTGGGAATTGTTTGCCAATGTGGTTTTAAACTTATATGACCGCTTTGCATGTGCTTACATGGTTTTTGTACTTGCACATAGCTAACAATGGGACTTTGGAGTTTACCCAAAGATGCAGAAAGGTATATATTTTTGAAAAGTTGGCTTAAAGGTGTACATCTATTAAGAAATCGCATAGATGTTTACATGGTGATCTATGTTCAGCATGGCTGCCAAACATTTCATGTAGATAGTGAGGGTAGTGTTTTTCTATAAACATGGTTTGTTTAAAATTGAGAAGGATTAATGCAGAGTTCTTGTGCTAACTTCATTTCAAGTGTTACTTTTGTTTGAAATATGCTGAATATATGTTTTAGACGAGCAGAAGAAGGATTTAAGAAATGATGTAGGCATGCCATTTGCAAAAGGTTTTGTGGTTTGAAAATTTCAAAATGTTGTCTTCCATGCTCAGTAACAAAGCAATGCATGTTTGCAAGAAAGGTATATATGCAATTATATATCAAGTATGATACCTAGATTTTACTCACTCATAGCTCAGAAGAAAAGCATATATACAGTAAAACAGGTAGTTTGATACTGACAGAAGGAGAAAATCGATGAGTCAGAGATATAGTAACAGGTGTCATGTATCTAACACTCACTATCCATGGAGTTATTCAATTACCCAGACACTGCACATGCACTCTTGCAAACAGTCGGGCAGAAATTATGTAGTCATTGAACTATGCAGGCACTACCCATGCATTCATCTAATCATCTAGGTTCTAACTATTGACTTATGCAATTAATAAGGCTGTAACTATGCAATTATTATAACATTTACATTGTGCAGCCATTTAAACACCCACTTACAACCCATGCAGTCATTGAAATACTGAGGCACACACGTGCACTGATGAAACACTTTACTCATGCACTCATCTAATTAGATAGAGAGTACATTATAGTAAATCACGTACCTATGCAGACATTTAATTACTGAGGCAACTGGCTTGCGCTAATACAATCACCCCAGCAGTACACTTACTTTCATACAATCTCTGAAGCTTTAACAATGGAATCATGCAGTCACTCAGACATTAGTCGTGCACTCGTTTAATTAGCCAGGCGACATTGATGCACTTATTCAATTCGTCAAGCAATACCCATGTAGTTATATAAGCATCCAGGTATTACCTATTTATTTAACCCAAAAAATGGGCATCATCCTATCACTGAAACACTATTCATCCACTCATCCTACTATAGGGTAGGCGCTATGCATGAGCTTAAACAATCCTACATGCACTATCCATGCAATGCATAAATCACCTATATACTATGTATGCATTCTTGCAATCACCCAGGCACTAGAATTGCACTCATTTAATTATCCCAGAAGTATATATGCATGTATTGCATTATTGAAGCATTAGTCACGCACTTGTCGAATCATTCAGGCTCTACTCATGCACAAATCCAAACACCCAGATACTAGTGGCATACTCATGCAAACTAGCAGGCAGTAAGGATGCAAATATAGAATGACCCAAGGAGTTATGACAAAGTCATGGAATCATCTAGGCACTACTTGTATCCTTAGGGAATCATCTAGGCACTTCCAATGCACTCATTCAATCATCCAGGAAGTATTGGTGTATTCAACCACAAATCCATGTATTAACAAGTTTTACTGAGGAATATGTAGTCTTTAGACAATATGGGTGATTGGTACTCTCTACGTAATTACATGAGTGCATGTGTAGAGCCTGAGTGTTTCATCAGTCCACGCGTGTATCTCAGTTCAATGATTGCATGGGTTGTAAGTGAGTGTTTAGATGGCTGCTTAGGTTCTGAGCAAATATTATAATGATTGCATAGTTACAGCCTTAGAAATGTTGTCATAAATTTAACAAAAGTGTAGAAGAAGGAGAGATGAAGTGAAACAGAAAGAGAGTAGTTGATAAGGCCTTTGTTTTGAAGAGCAAGCTTTTCATTTTGATTTACAAATACAATGAAGACTCTTTACAAAATAGTGTGTGGATAAGGAGACAAAACCAGAAGTGACTAGAAGTAACTGTTGTAAAGTTTTTAGTGAAGAATGGATACATACTTCTTGTACAGAGCTTTCTTTAATGAAAAAAGCTATCTCCAGGATAACAGATTAGTTCATGCTATTGGTTTATGAGGACGATGTTATGAAATGCAAAATGGTAGTCATATAGCAAAACAGGTGATGGTACCTAGAAATGTAGAAGAAATTAGTACAGAAGAGGTACAAGGAAGGCGTAGTAAGGGTACTGTATACAAATGGAATTATGGTAGTGTTTCTAGTATTAGACACCAATCCTTTGATATGTTAAGAAAATTCCTACATATCTTTCCAAGGTGAAGCTTAAAACACAAAATAAGTTATACCACTCAACAATGCGAACTTGATGTAGGAGGCAGTATTGTGTGAAAACTCCTGCTTTATGTTTGGGAGAAATTAATAGAGCACTTTTGCGTGATAGCGTGGCAGACAGAGAAAAGGTTTGAGGTGATGTGCAGTTTCGTTTCTATGGTCCGGAGCAGGATTCTGGGGGAAAATGAAGAGATGTTAAGAGGAGGAGTTGCAGAACAAGACACACATATTACGGTTGATAGTTTTAAAGAAAAGATTACAAAATTTAACACAGTGTTGTTTAAAAAAACAGAGAATGTTTGTATATGTTGTTGATGCAGTTACTAGAAGATTCAAACACAGACTGTTGACATATTTAAAAAGTAAAAAAGTAAATCATGATAACTAGCAAAAGTTACATGTGTATTTATTTGTAGAGGGACCGTTTAACTTGTTATTGCGAAAAGTTATATAGTAGTGTTACAAGAAATTAGAATATAATAAAATGAACAACACATAGATATTAGATAGCCATTTTATGAGATAATAAAATGCCTACTAATGTAGTAAAACTTTTACGGTCCGGTAAATAAAAAAAAATCAACATTATTATTCTTTGCAGCATTGCGAAGGGCCGTATGGACTGCTCGCCAACATTAACTACAACTCCACAATCCATATAGTATGATGCAATCGAGGAAAACTGTGGAGCTATATCTTAAAGTTGAGATTGGACTTTTGAATGGACTCTCTGCTTTGGTGTTGTTGTGGCTGCTATTGAAGTCAAGGGTCCTTCAGCTTTGTGTTGCCTTCTTGCTGCTCACTATGAGCTCATTTTATGAAATGTGCCAAAAATATAAAAGGGGAAACAATTCCCATGTGTGATTGTTGGTAACTTTGCAAATAGCTGTAACACACTGCTCACCAGCTGTTATACCAACACTACAGTCAATGCAATACATGGCCATTCTTGAAAACTCTGGAGTCATATCTGTTGTAATAGTTTGTCCCTTTGAAGGGACTTTCTGGCCGAGAATTGGTGCTGCTGCCACTGATGTATATAGTCCTCCAGCTTGCTTCTGCTTCATCAGCAGTTGGGGACGTTCTTTATGATGTTTTAAGATGATATAACATGAACATCATCCCACAAGAGTTCGAAAAAAGTCTCCAGCCAAAAATCTACCGCCTGCCCACAATATCCTTCTGGAAAAGAAGATTCCAGAAGGAGGAGTGGGCATTTACCTCCTATTCATTTTACTGAAAAGTATATTATCAAATGATATGCCTTACTTTCCTGGACATGTAATGTTTCCAGTTTGTGCATTGCATTAATTTTGCAGCAGTTTAGTAGTTATGTTCTATTTGTGAGTCCAGGTGTTGAGTTATTTTATTAAACTGTTCTTTATTTATTAATGTGTTCTTAAAATAGATTTAAACCAATATGTTACTAAACAGCTACACTCAAACTTTGTGTTAAATATGTCTATATATCTGTTTTTCACTTTGTCATTTGCATTTGTGATTACGATGTCATTGCGACCTCTGATGTTGCTGTGAAGAAGGAAAATGCATTTTTGCTTTAGTTATTTTGACAAATGAACACAAAGGGGAAAGTTAAATTAGTACCTCACTAAATAGCTACACTGATATCACATGTAAAGTATGTCTATATATGTGTTTTACACTTTGTTAAGCACACCCGGTATTCGCAGTCTGTCCTTTGTAGTGGCATTCATAGAATCATACATGCACTACCTGTGCAATCATCAAGGACGTCCTTTCTCCGTCACTCTGCAAACGCACCTCCTGGCATAGTACTATTTGGGGGATGAAGTCCCCTTGGCTATTGACGGTATTTGGGGGCCAAGTATCCCTCTTGGTACCTCCAGCAAGTTCCATGAAGTTAGTTTGCTAGGAGGCCACACACACTTTCTTCACCACTCTGAAAACACATCTCCTGGCAGACTACTGGTTGTCTTGGATCCTAAAGGACCTTGGGACCAAAGAAAAATTCCTGGTACTTTCGATAAGTCCTACTCAGTGAGATTTCTGAGAGCTGATCAGAAGTTTTGTCCCCTTTCTACACCATTCTGCAAAGACCATTGCAACTTAAAAAAACGTGGAAATTCTGAAAAAAATACAAAGGTTACAAGTAACTTATAGTTAGGAAATAGTATTTAAAAAGTATTAGCACTGAAAAAAACGACATTTACAGGGCTGTTATAGTTAGGAAATAGGATTACAAAAACCTTATGATATTCACTGAAAAAATCAAAGGTTACAGAGACGTTATAGTTAGGCTGATATTTCACTCATTCAAAACCAGAGAAATTCAACAGTTATAGTTATCTGAGCAAACAATAACACACGCCCCTGCAATGCACTGCTTATGACCTCACATATTACATCACTCATGACATGGTCAGTGGTCAGTGACATCACTGATTTCATCTGTAAGGGGTCTCAAGAGGAGGCTGAAAGATATATTGCAATTTTGAATAATAGCTTAAATCACAATTCACTAGCTGTATCGGTGAAACAGAAGTGTTGTCTTTTATCTTCTGGTATTTGTCGAAGAGAGTTGATTGCTAACTAGGCTGTATGAAAAACCAACAGGCAGCAATTCAATATTGCATGCCCGGAGCCAGCACCCACTTAGCCTTTTCAACAGTATCCCAGACGGCAAGCAGTTACTCCTGAAGCGGAATTGCTCCACAATGATAAGTTACACAGGCAAAACGAGAGACCATAACAAGATTTGAGAAAGATGGTATTCTCTCTAGAATTCGGTGACAAGATTGATTTTGAATTTTTCTGTAGACTCCAACGAAGTCTGGCAAGTAGTTAAATGTCATCGATGTATCCTGGAGCCTTATTTTAATATTCTGTGTTTGCAAATACCACTTTTAGAAAGCATGTATTTGCTTGCCTAACCATTTGAGCCTGCCTCTGCTGGGTTGTGTATTCCTTGTCTGGGTTTGTGAGTGACAGGGCTGGGGGATTCCAGGAGACAGGCTGGGGCAACCCAGTTGTAAATAGAGAGATCTGCATCCAGATGACAGGGAGGAATTGCACATGGGACCTGAATAGGGCTGGGCCTTCCCTCTACAATGCTGGCTCCACCCCCTGTGGCTTGTCTGATGTCTCTGCCCTGCACTGTGAAAGGAGAGGAGGAATCATGTCAACAGATTGCTCCAGAGCTGTATCTTCCCTCCCCTGTGCTGGTTCCACCTACTGTGAGATGGCCAGTGTAGCCCTGGGTGGGGAGGAGATGGGTGCCCAAGGTGGGTGGGGTCCCGCAGAAATGTCCCTTGTCTCATTAGGAGACTTTGAGATGGTCCCTAAAACTCAGCTGCCTGAGAACACTAAAAAATACAGGCAGTGGGTGACCATCAATGGCCATGGAGTGGAGGCTCTCAGAGACACAGGAGGAAGTGTGACAGCTGTGCTCTGAAGAGTCATGCATTCTTCCCAGTTGTTGCAGCTGACAACACAGAGAGCCATTGCAAAGTGGCTCAAGTTCCCTTTGAGTGGGGGGGTCTCTGCTACTCTTCAAGTAGCTGTGAGGCCATCCATGCATGTTGATTGTCTGTTTCCCTCTGAGGAGGAAGCCGGAGGTCTATTGTGCTCTCTTGAACCTTGTTACCTTAAAAACGATTGATGAATAATTGTTTTAAAAATTGTATTATATTTTATCTAGAGCGCTTTTAAAACATCCCTGACACCCCTACAGCGAGATTACTTCGCTGAGGCACAAACACCCCCTTTCCACAGCCTCGCTCCACTGAGGCGCAGGGAACCTTTCAACACCACTTTGGCAGCCATCTTAGATTGGGCAGGCTCGCCGGAGAGCTCGACGCCCCTCCCACCCTCCTCCCGCCCCGCTCAAAGTATGTATAAAAACAACAACACCGCCCGTCCGCGCAGCGGACGGGCGCAGCGGGCCAGAGGCAAGCCCGTCTGCGCCCGTCCACGCCGGACACGTGCCTAGCGCCATACCCCCTGTGTCAATGGGTACCGAAAGGACTACCTACTCCTCTGGAGAAATACGTAAGTTGAATCCAGGACAACTGACGACTTGTAGGCAGCACACCCCAGAGGATCTTTCAGATCAAGCTACAATTGGGTGTAGGGACTGTAAATCCATCATTCCCCTAATTAATAACAAAGTTAAACATCTGACTGATGGCACCGCCAAACATACTACTATATCCATCTCCCTTATTAATGCTCGCTCTTTGGCTAAGCATAGGCAGGATATCGCTAATCTGATTGTGGACCACGCAATAGATATCCTTTTTGTAACCGAAACTTGGATGGATGACACATCCGAGCCTGACCTTCAGGTAGCCGTACCAGACGGCTTTAAAGTGTATAGGCGAGATAGACAGGGGAAAAAAAGAGGAGGAGGCCTGGCTATCATTACTCGGGATATTTTCCCAGTTAGAATTTCCCCAGTACCATCGCCGGCATGTGAGGCGTTGCACTTTGCCATTAAACTGAATGCTTCACATAGCCTTAAGGGAGTGCTTATCTACAGGCCACCAGGACCTCGCTCAGAATTTCTTTCCACCTTCACTTCTTGGTTGGAACCCCTAGCCATTGAGGATTCCTTTATGGCATTAGGAGACATAAATTTCCATCTGGATAAGACAGATGAGGCTGATACACAAACGCTATTAGCAGAATGTCACACACTGGGCTTAAACCAGCATATAAAAGCTCCAACACATGATGCTGGACACACTTTGGACGCCATCTTTTCCAACATCAGTGAGCTGGAGATATCTAAAATTCTACCTCTCACATGGACAGATCACCATGCCATTTTGTGTCATCTACCGGTTAAACGAACCAAACCCGCTAAACAGACCTCTTTCCAAAATAAATTCAGAGTATGGAAGGACATCGATTACGAAACCTTTAAGATGTCCTTGTCCAAGACTTGCCCGAATATTCAGTCTGACCCTACTGAAGCAGTGGGTCAGTATCTCAATTGGGTAGGCAATGCGGTGGATATGCATGCTCCACTAAAAACCATATCTAAAAACAGAAAAGTGCCTTCAGCACCGTGGTACTCAGAGACCCTCAGAAAGCAAAAACAGATCTGCAGGAACCAGGAAAGAACCTGGCGCAAGACGTATGACAACATAAGCAAAGCCAAGTATAAAGACGAACTCACCATCTACAAAAAAATGATTCAGGAGGAAAAGAAGAACTACTTTCAGCAGCAAATTAACAAATCAAAAAACTCGAGTCGACAACTGTTTGAAGTAGTTAAGACTCTGGCAGGGAAGGTGGTAGATCTGAGCCCTCCCCATTCTCAGGAATTCTGCAATAATTTAGCAGGTTTCTTCTTCTCAAAAGTAAACGACATATATTCAGAATTTTCGGTTACTTCATTAAGTACCAGCATACAACCTAAATCACCCAAAAATAACCCGGACTGTTCGTTTACTAGATTTAGGGATATGACGAATCAGGAAATAGGAGATCTTATGAGACAGGTAAAAACAGGCTCATCCCTAGATCCCTGCCCCCCTAAAATCTTTATTCCAGTAATTGACGTGGTGAGCAAAGTCATTACTTCTATTTGTAACGCCATGTTCCAATCTGGGATTTTCCCAGATAAGTTAAAAAACACTCTACTGAAACCTCTCCTTAAAAAAACTGGTCTAGATAAAACAACTCTCAAAAACTATAGACCTATTGCCAGCCTGCCTTACCTGGCTAAAATAGTGGAAAAAGCAATGAACACCCAACTTGCTGAATATATTGAACACAATAACCTCCTGGACGAGTCGCAGTTTGGGTTCCGGAAACTTCATGGAACAGAGACTGCCCTCATTAAGGCGGCCGATGATATCAGAACCATCAGGGACCAAGGAGGAACAGCTATACTGGTCCTGCTGGATCTCTCGGCGGCCTTCGACACGGTCAATCATGCTGTCCTGATTGACCGTGTCGAGGAAATGGGCATTTGCTCAAAGGCCAGGGAGCTTCTGGCTTCATTTCTGTCCAACAGAACGCAAGCAGTGACACTGGGCGCATTTCAATCTACTGAGCTCGCCCTTCCATGTGGTGTTCCGCAAGGCTCATCCCTAAGTCCGACACTTTTTAACATCTATGTGTCGGACTTAGCAAGGGTGATTAAGAACTTCCGGATGAGCCTTACCTCATACGCCGACGACACCCAATTGGTGATCGCAATTAAGAACGATGGTGAGGAGGTAGCCGCCAGGTTCCAAGAAGGCATGCTTGCCATCAAGGAATGGATGTCTGAGAACTGCTTGCGTCTCAACTCTGATAAAACAGAGGTAATGATCTTTGGAAATCTATCGCCGCAGTGGTCCACTTTCTGGTGGCCGACCCCACTCGGAGCCCCCCCCAGAACCTGTGCAAAAGGTCAGGAATTTAGGAATTATATTCGACGACAATCTTAATTTCTCTAACCATGCCAATCAGGTTGCGTCGTCTGCCTTCTACAAGCTTAAGATCATTAGAAAAATCCTGCCCTATCTTCCTGAGAGTACTAGGAAAACAGTGGTGAGTTCCTTAGTACTCTCATCACTTGATTACTGCAATGGATTATTTGTAAATGCCGAGGCACGGGTGGTGGCCAAACTGCAGCTTATACAAAATGCTGCCGCAAGGCTACTAGCTGGCATTCCTAAGTTTCAGTCCACCAAGCAAGCAATAAGGAACTTCCACTGGTTAACAGTGAGAAATCGTATTAGATTCAAGACCTTGTGTCTCACCTATAAAGCGCTTAAGGGCCACGGACCAGCATTTCTCAAACAGAAACTCTTCTATTATTTACCTAAAAGATCCTTACGATCTGAACAGAGACATCTACTGGTAGTGCCACGCACTAGGACGGTGACATGGTGCGACAGATGCTTTACCAATGCTGCAGCCAAACTTTGGAACACGCTTCCAAAGGAAATAAAATTGGCACCCTCGCTACTTCAATTCAGAAAAATGGTAAAAACCTGGTTATTTGACCAATAAACTGCTCAGGACAATACTTTTTAAGGTAGATACATGTTCAATCCGAGATTTTCAGCAAAGTCATAGCGCCAAGACACCCACGGGTATACGCTGCGCTTTATAAATTTTTAAAATAAATAAATTTAGAAAGCTCCCCTTGGGTTAAGGTGGAGAGGAAGGCACATTTAGAGATGTTGAGTCTGCCTGAGTGGGCATGTGTGACCACTCGGTCTATGGCAGCTAAGGGTGTTCAAGAGACCCTGGAGCCTGAAAGTGTGGCCCAGGGACCTGCCTTAAAGGAGAGAGTTAGGGGGCGCGGGAAACCAGCCCCCATTGTTCCCACGGTCCAGGAGGAGGCAGACCTTGAGAGGGATGCCCTGGAACCCACTGGTGAACAAGTTTCTGAACTGGGGAACCTACCTGATCAGACCCATTGGCAGCAAGAAGGGGGTCCCTCCAGGGAGGAATTTTGTGAAGAGCAGCAGAAGTGCCCTTCTCTTGTGGGTTTAAGGTAACAGGCTGCAAACCAGGAAGCAGGTGATCAGTCTGGATCACATTGGATCTACTGGGAGAATGGTCTCCTGTATAGCGACCCTAAGGTTGCTGTGCCTGGGTCAGCCCGTGTGCTGGTGGTACCCCAGCGCTTCAGAGCCTTCCTACTGGGTTTGCCTCATGATGTTCCTTTAGCTGGTCATCTGGGGCAGAACAAAGCCTTTCAAAGGCTTGTCTCCCACTTTTATTGGCCCCAGATGCGGAAGAGTTTAGATACTCATTGTAGGACATGTCAAACTTGCCAGGCAAGTGGGCAGAGTAGGAGGAGGCACAAGGCCCCTCTCCAACCTTTCCCTGTAGTCAGTAACCCCTTTAAATGGGTGGGCATTGACATTGTGGGGCCACTGGACCCCAAGACAGCCATGGGCAACAGGTGTATTCTGGTCTTGGATAACCATGCTACCCGGTACCCAAAGCCATTCCGCTCAGGACAGTGAAGGCTCCCATGGTGGGACGTGCACAGATGGGGATCTTCTCCCATGTGGGGTTTCCCAGAGAGGTTGTGTCTGACCGAGGTACAAACTTCATTTCCAATTATATGAAGTTTCTGTGGAAGGAGTGTAGTGTTACCTACAAGTTCACCACTCCTTACCACTCACAAGGTAATGGGCTGGTTGAAAGATTCAACCGGACCCTAAAGGCATGATCATGGGTCTTGAGGAACCAATGAGGCATAAGTGCCACGTCCTCTTGCCATGCCTTCTGTTTGCCTACCGTGATGTGCCGCAAAAGTCTCTAGGGTTCAGCCCCTTTGAGCTTTTGTATGGTCACCCGGTAAGAGGACCTTTGAGTTTGGTCAAGGAAGGCTGGGAGCAATCTCCCAGGAAACCTCCCCAGGATGTATATAGCTACATCCTGGCCTTCAGGAACAAGACTTGTTGTTTCAGGGATTTCGCTCAGGTGAATCTGGAAGCCAGCCAGGAAGAGATGAAGCGGTGGTACGATTAATGCCACTCTGATTGAGCTTCAACCTGGACAGAAAGTTTGGGTCATGGCCCCTTGTGGAGCCTTGTGCACTCCAGGACTGGTGGACTGGTCAATATGAGGTGGTGGAGCGCAAGAGTGATGTCACTTATTTGGTGAATTAGCGGACTCCCAGGAATCCTTTGAGGGTCCTACATGTTAACCGCCTGAAGCCCCACTTGGAAAGGTTCGAAGTAGGCATGCTCCTAGCGACGGATGATGGAATGGAGGAGGAGACCGAGCCTCTTCCTGACCTCCTGTCTGCAACAGAGCAAGATGTGTCAGTGGATGGTGTCAGCCTCTCTGCCACACTGACCCCTGATCAGCAGCAAGATTGTCACCAGCTCTTGGGGCAATTCTCTGATCTCGTTTCCTTGGTTCCTGGTGTCACAGAGTGGTGCCTCCATGATGTGGACACTGGTGACAGTCCTCCTGTGAAGTACAAGGCTTAAAGAGTAACTGACAAGGTTAGGGCTTAAATTAAGGAGGAAATCTCCAAGATGTTTGCTTTAGGGGTCATTGAGTCCTCAAACAGTCCTTGTGCCAGCCCAGTGGTTTTGGTCCCAAAGGCTGCCTCGCCGGATGTCACACCTGAACTCCGTTTCTGTGTGGACTAAAGAGGGCTCAATTCAGTCATCAGGTCTGATGCACACCCCATCGTCAGAGCTGATGAGCTCATTGATCGGTTAGGGGCTGCACGGTACCTTAGTACGTTTGATTTGACGTCTGGGTACTGGCAGATCGCCTTGAATGATGAGGCTAAGGAGAGGTCAGCATTCTCCACACCAGATGGGCACTACCAATTCCGGGTTATACCCTTTGGGATGAAGAATGCACCTGCCACCTTTCAGAGGCTGGTCAACCAGGTATTGGTTGAGCTGGAGGATTTCAGTGCCACCTACCTTGATGACTGTGACGTGGGCATGGGGACAGAGAGAGACCTGAGCTGTTTCTTTGTCAAAGAAGGTTTTATTTTTAGGAAAGGGCTTCGGTTACGGAATGTGAGTCTCTCTCGAGCAAAGTCTGAGTTAGCCGTTGTGTATCCTGTTCTTTTCCGTCTCGTCCGAAAATCACGTGCTTCTTCCTTTGGGGTTGGGGCAGGAAGTCCTCGGGACTCTTCTCCTCGTCTCTCGATATGGTAGGGGAGAAAACAGAAAGAAAGGGACCGTTTTAGTCTCACGGACTCCTTCAATATGCCCAGGGGGGACCAGGGGGTGAAGGGTCACCGTTATGTACACTCGTGCAGTATGTACAGGAGGTGTCGGTTATGAGGTGCGGAAAGGGTGCTCGGGGTAGGGAGGTAGAGTAGGAGAGAGGGTGTGGGATGAGGAATCGGACTAATTTACACTATGTACAAGGTGGCGGTGTCTAGCTTTCACGGTGGTGCCACCCCACGCTTCCCAACCCAACAGGCAATCTGCTTTTGTACTTGTTGAAGCCACACTCCTCCCTCGGGAGTGTGGCCCGGCGAGCCACAGGAACGGTGGCCTCCTGGCTCGGCTGGTCCTCTGCTTCGTCCCGTCTGCACTTCGCTCTCCTCACTCTTCGTCCGCTCTAAAACTCCTCCGCTACTCTCCTCGGTGTCATCACACGCCTCTTGGAGGACTTCCGGGGTTTTCACAACCGCCGAGAAGCCCACGTCATACTGGGGTCTGTTCTCCCCGGTGTACGTCCACTTAAAGGCGGTGCTGTCTCTTTCTTCTCCCTTACTCTCGGTCCGGGGCTTCCAGAGTTCACGATCGTCCTGAGGGAAAGGAGTGGAGGGATCAGTGACCCACCATTGAACATCAGGGTCGTTTTCCTCCACCCGATGACCCTCTTGGTTACAATGACATTGCAGTGTTCAGCGCCAGTTGGGAAGAACACTTGCAGCACCACTGGGAAGTGTTGGTGGCACTGCAAAAGGCAGGCCTCATGATCAAAGCAAGTAAGTGCCAGATCGGGCAGGATTACGTGGTGTACTTGGGTCACCAGGTAGGAAGCGGCCAGGTGGCACCCCTACAACCCAAGATTGATACCATCCTGGCATGGGAACCCCCAAAGACTCAGACACAGGTGAGAACTCAAGGGGTACTACAGGAGCTTTGTCAAGGGGTATGGCAACATTGTTGCACCCTTGACTGAGCTGACTTCCAGGAAGAAGGGAAGAAGCCCAAGAAAGGTTACTGGACTGACACCTGTCAGAAGGCTTTTGACACCCAAAGACTGCCATGTGCACAGCACCTGTGCTTCAAGAGCCCAACTTCTCAAAATAATTCATTTTTCAGACAGACGCTTCAGAGCATGGTGTGGGGGCTGTTCTATCACAGATTAATGAAGAGGGCCTAGACCAACCTGTAGCCTTCATCCGTAGGAGGTTACTTTCACGGGAACAGAGGTGGAGTGCAATTGAGAGTGAGGCACTTGCTGTGGTCTGGGCGCTGAAGAAGTTGAGACCATACTTGTTTGGGACTCACTTCCGTGTTCAGACCGACCACAGGCTTCTCAGATGGCTGATGCAGATGAGGGGTGAGAACCCAAAGCTGTTGAGGTTGTCCATCCCCCTACATGCTATGGACTTTACAGTGGAACACCGCCCTGGTACAGAACAGGCCAACGCTGATGGTCTGTCCAGATTTTTCCACCTTAGTGAAGAGAACTCCCTAGGGGAAGGGTAGTTCTCCCCACATTTCAGCTGGAGGGGACACGTGTTAGACCTGGCATCATTGGCGTGAGTCTCCCTTCCATTTTTGACGAATTGCCTCCTCTATTTTTGATATGTTTTTTCTGAATTTATGTTTTGGGCACTGTGCCACTGCTAATCAGTGCAACAGTGCAAGTGCTCCCTATGTTAAATTGATATACTAATTGGATTCCGTGATTGGGTTATTTGATTTATCTGTCAGCCCCTAGTACAGTGCACCATGTGTGCCCAGGACTTGTAAATCAAATGCTGGTGGTGGGCTTGCAGCACTGGTTGTGCCACCCACAGAAGCAGCTTGTAAAGTGTGTCTCAGGCCTGCCATTGCAAGACCTATGTGCAGTCTAGCACTGCCATGTCAACTTAGCCAAGTGCACCCACTTGCCAGTCCCTAAGCCTACCCTTTGCTTCATATTAGATACCCCTATGGTTGGCCCAAGGGCAGGGAGCATTGTAAGTATAAGGTAGGACATGCTCTGATGTGTATAGCATGTCCTAATAGTAAATTAAAGCCATTTTCGTTTTTCACTATTGAAGGCTACCTGTTCTCATAGGCCAGAATGGGCAATTAGATTAGTACATTCTTATAATTCTAATTGACTTAGGGAACATTGTCGAAATTCGAATTTAGTATGCCTGAACTCAGAATAATAAAATACCTCTTTTAGTGATGTTTATTTTAATATTCTGTGTTTGCAAATACCACTTTTAGAAAGCAGGTATTTGCTTGCCTAACCATTTGAGCCTGGTTGTGTATTCCTTGTCCGGGTTTGTGAGTGACAGGGCTGGGTGATTCCAGGAGACAGGCTGGGGCAACCCAGTGGTGAATAGAGAGATCTGCATCTAGATGATAGGGAGGAGTTGCACCTGGGACCTGAATAGGGCTGGGCCTTCCCTCTACAAAGCTGGCTCCACTCCCTGTGGCTTGTCTGATGTCTCTGCCCTGCACTGTGAAAGGAGAGGAGGAATCATGTCAACAGAGTGCTCCAGAGTCAAGTCAAGTCAAGTCAGATAATTTATATCGCGTGCTACATACCCAGAGGGTCTCAAGGCGCTTGAAGAAGGGTGGGGAATTACATGTTGAATATCCAGGTTTTAAGTTGCTTTCTGAATGCTAGGTGGTTCTGAGTGAGGCGAAGGTGAATGGGAAGTGAGTTCCAGGTTTTAGCCGCCAGGTAGGAGAAGGATCTTCCTCCCATGGTGTTTTTGTTGATGCGAGGTACAGCAGCAAGGGCTTGGTTGGAAGAGCGTAGCTGGCGGAGGGGAGTGTAGAAGGAAAGTCGTGTGTTGAGGCATTCGGGTCCAAGTTCGTAAAGTGCTTTGTGTGCGTGGGTTAGGAGGCGGAATGTTATCCTCTTATTGACGGGGAGCCAGTGGAGGTTTTTCAGGTGACCAGAAATGTGGTCTTTACGCGGGATGTCTAGTATGAGTCTGGCTGATGCGTTCTGGATGTGTTGGAGTTTTTTCTGAAGTTTTGCGGTGGTACCGGCGTATAGGGTGTTTCCGTAGTCCAGGCGACTTGTAACCAGTGCGTGGGTGACCGCTTTCCTAGTTTCGGTGGGGATCCAGCGAAATGTTTTTTTGAGCATGCGAAGAATGTTGAAGCAAGATGATGAAACGGCGTTGACTTGTCTGGTCATCGAGAGTGAGGAGTCCAGGATGACGCCCAGGTTCCGTGCGTGGTCCGTCGGGATGGGTGCTTTTCCAAGGGCCTCTGGCCGCCAAGAGTCGTCCCAGGCGGAGGGGGAGGTACCTAAGATAAGGACTTCTGTTTTGTCTGAATTCAGTTTCAGACGGCTGTGCTTCATCCACTCGGCTACTTCTTTCATTCCTTCATGTAGGTTGGTTTTGGCGGTGTTAGGGTCTTTGGTGAGTGAGAGGATCAGTTGAGTGTCATCAGCGTAGGAGATGATGTTGAGGTTGTGTTGGCGTGCGATGGCCGCGAGGGGGCTCATGTATACGTTGAAGAGGGTGGGGCTGAGTGAAGATCCTTGTGGCACGCCTCAAATGACTTCAGTGGCCTCTGACTTGAATGGTGGGAGGCGGACTCTCTGAGTTCTTCCGGCAAGGAATGAGGTGATCCATTCCAGTGCTTTTCCTTGGATTCCGATGTTTCTGAGGCGTTGTAACAGGGTGCTATGGCAGACTGTGTCGAAGGCTGCGGAGAGGTCGAGGAGGATGAGGGCGACTGTGTCTCCATTGCCCAGTAGAGTTCGAATGTCGTCTGTTGCTGCGATGAGTGCGGTCTCAGTGCTGTGTTTGGCTCGGAAGCCGGACTGTGAGGAGTCGAGGGATTTGTTGGTTTCGAGGAAGGCGGCGAGCTGGTTGTTGACAGCTTTCTCGATGACTTTGGCCGGGAATGGAAGGAGCGTGATGGGGCGGTAGTTTTTGAGTTCGGTGGGGTCAGCTGTGGGTTTTTTCAGAAGGGCGCTGAGTTTGGCGTGTTTCCAGCTTTCCGGGAAGGTGGCGGAGTTGAGGGAGCAGTTGATGACGTCTCGGAGGTGTGGTGCTATGATGGAGTCTGCTTTGTTGAAGATGTGGTGAGGGCATGGGTCTGTGGGGGATCCTGAGTGGATGGAGTTCATCAGGCGGATAGTGTCCTCAGTGGAGATTGGGTTCCAGTCATTAAGGGTGTTCAAGGGGGGTGAAGGTACGGCAGAAGGTTGGGAGGGTGGGTGTCCAGGTTGGTTGTCGAAGCTGTTGTGGATGTCTGCGATTTTGTCGTGGAAGAACGAGGCTAGGGAGTCGCAAAGGGTTTGAGAGGGAGTGATGTCGTTGGAGTTGGCAGTAGGGTTGGTAAACTCTTTGACTATGTTGAATAATTCCTTGCTGTTGTGGGCGTTGCTGTCTAGTCGGTCTTTGAATGTGGCTTTCTTGGCAGTCCGGATCAGTTGGTGGTGTATGCGGGTGGCGTTTTTGAAGGCGTCCCTGGTGCTGGTGTTTGGGTCTTTTTTCCAGGCCTTCTCAAGGGAGCAACAGAGTTTCTTGGATTTCTTAAGATCATCGTTGAACCAGGGGGCGTTTTTGCTGCCTAGTTTGATTTGATGTTTTTTCAGAGGTGCTAGGTTGTCGGCGCTGTTGGTTAGCCATTGAGTGAGGTTAATGGCTGCTTGGTTGGGGTTCGAAGAGTGGGCAGGGGCGTTTTGATGAAGCGATGAGGAGATCTGGTCGATGGTGATTTTGTTCCAGTTTCTTCGCAGAGTAGGTTGAGGATGGTTGTGGGTTGTGGTCTTTTTGTAGACAAAGTGAACGCAGCTGTGGTCCGTCCAATGGAGAACTGTGGTGTGGCTGAAGGAGATATGTTTGCTGGAGGTGAAGATAGGGTCGAGTGTGTGACCTGCGTAGTGAGTGGGGGTATTAACAAGTTGTTTGAGTCTGAGGTTGGCGAGATTGTCCAGAAGGGTGGTGGTGTTGCTGTAGTTGCCCTTTTCCAGATGAAAATTGAGGTCTCCCAGTAGAATGTAGTCCTCGGAAGGGAGGGCGTGTGGGGTGATAAAGTCAGTGATGTCTTCACTGAATTGTGCACGGGGTCCAGGTGGCCTGTAGAGGAGGGTGCCTCTAAGTGTGGTATTGGGGTCGGTGTGGATCTGGAAGTGAAGGTGTTCGGCGCTAGCGAGGTTGACGTCTGAGCTGGTTGAGATGCAGATGGAATTCTTATGGACGATAGCGATGCCTCCTCCTGTTTGGATGGTGCGGTCCTTACGGATGATCTTGTAGCCTTCTGGGATGGCAATGGTGATGTCTGGGGCTGAGGATGCGTTCATCCATGTTTCTGGTTGGAAGGCGACGTCCGGAGAGCTGTATCTTCCCTCCCCAGTGCTGGTTCCACCTCCTGTGGGGCGGCTGATGTCTCTGCCCTGCACAGTGAAAGGAAGAAGAGAGTCATGTAAACAAAGTTCTCAGGAACTGGTTTGGACTAGGCAGAGGCCTCTCTACCTTCAGAGCACAAAGGATTTTGGGGTATTAATATGGGGACCCTTATTCCAAGAAATTAGATCATTTCTGGACAAGAAACCTTTCTGCCAAGGAGAAGAACAAAGGAAGCTGCTGGAAGCGTGTGTTCATCAATGCTCTCTGCTGTCGTATCACAGGAAAAGATTGACGCCATCAAGAGAGTCGCCATCGCATCTCCGGAGAAGCGTGTCGCAGGGCCTGTCGCGGCTCCAAAGTACAGAGTCGTCATAAGGCTGCCAGGGCATCATCGCATCGCCGCATCAAGGGCGCCATCTTCTCGCATCGCAACCGGTTTGTCGCATTGCATCAAAGCGCCAACTTGCGCCCGCAACGGGCCGCAGGCCGAGAATCTACGCATCACCTCTGCACCCGTAAGGCTCAGGACGAGTCCCCTACTCTGCGCAAGCATTGAGGCAGGATGCAACCATTCCCCCGGGTCACGGACCCGACACATCTCCCCTTTTGCGAGCCTTTTGTTTACTTTGCTTTACGCATCCAGGTACTTTGTTGAGAACTTTGTCGCATTCACCAACAACTTGAACTAAGAGACTTTAATCATCTTTTAAGTAATCTTAAGTGTAGTATTGTGGATTTTTGTCGTTTGTGGTCTTGTGTTAAGTCTATATAATGAATACTTATTTTTATAAAAACCTGTGTTGTGTCCATCTGTAGTTTTTTCCCTGTATTACTGTGTATATTCACAAATGCTTAACACACTGCCTCTGAGATAAGCCTGTCTGCTGGCGCCAAGCTACCAAGGGGGTGAGCAGGGGTTATTAAGGAGTGTAATCCTTTATCCTATCTTAGAAGTAAGGGTCCCTATTTGGACAAAGGTAAATACCATTGCCAACTAGAGACCCCCAGATCTAACAAGTACGATCTATATTTATTTCTGGCAAGACACGCTTTCCAGTGTCTTTGGCCTACAAGCAGCTCTTGAGATGTGCTGGGTCACTGGAGCCTTCAGGGCATCACTTTTAGTGTGCACGCTGTGACCATAGTGGCCGCCATTTTAACTGGGCTGCACGCCACATTTGCAGGTCTGAGCTTCAGTATCTTTAGAGAACAGATCACCTCTGTTGGTTCTCTGCCCCCTCTCAGACCTTCTACCAAGTAGGACGCCTCCAGCTTCTCTCCTTTCTGCTTTCTTGCTGTGGGCCCATGCAGAGGAGACACAGACACAAGTCCCTCCTTTCCCATCTTGGCCCGCCCCTAGTACTTTCATTGAGCCCAGCTGTAGGTATGAAGTGTGCAGTGACACTTTGGACTACCCAGACCACTCAAGACCTTTCATGCCAAAGGACTCTGCAAGCTTTTGCACAACTCCCCTTTTAATGGGCAAGCACCTCATATTGCTGTGGTTTGTGGAACAATACCAATATATAAATAGCTGCAGTGCTCTGGAACAAGCTCTGTGCAGATGTGGCCTAACTTGATACATAGCAATGAACCAGCAACAACACCCGGAGTTATAGTGCTAGGTAGGATTGTCAAGTAATGAAGTCAAACATTTGTTGCCAGGAAAAAATGTGGGTGTCACAATTTAGCATACATAATGAACTGTTGCAGGGTTTCCGTTCTCCCACAGAACTGTGCATAGAGACCTAGAACCTTAGTGAATTAGGGTGACCCAAAACTCACCTCAGTATCCAAAATCCTCTTACCGAGCTAGCTACAGTGTCTCATTGGTCATATTAAACTCCCAATGACTTAGACAAACCAGAACATGAACTTAGGTTACCTCAGGTATCGTGGAACACATGAACACTCTTTCGCTCTATAATCATTTCAAACCAGAACTTGGAGTAAAGAGGACACGTGCATATTTGAAATATTTATGAATCAATGCAATGTTCTCAAACGCAGTATCTTGTACAATACTAACAAACAGATTATAAGAATCAAAGTTATCAGCATAGTTACTAGTCCATAGTACGCAAACGGTGATAGCATATTATAATGCTAAAATGAATAGGAATTAACAACACCTATTTCTCACCTCCCTATTTAGCATATTATATTATATTGTGAAGGTCTCTTTTGGGTTTTTAGCAGGGCGGGCCCATACCTCTAAATGTCAGGAGTAGAGGATCACATCATCAGCTACCAGCTCTCTGCATGCGAAGCACCATCAAGTGTGTTTTTGCATTCCCAGTAACTCTATCTTAAACCCGCTTAGAGCCAAATGTTTTTTGACTATAGAGCCCAATGTTGGCAGCAACTGTATTTGTGTTATGTCTAGTAGTGCGAGGATCAGACCTCCCAGCAACCTTGTGTTAGGTTATTCTTAGAGGGTTCAGCACTCACTGTTCAGACAGTGTACCAAGCACGACTGATATCAGAGTAATAACATATTATTCTCAAATAAATCACATCTTTCGTCTAGGTTGAAAGCTACAATAACAATTATGTGTTGTGTGCAAACTAAAGCCACAGGAAAATATGTTGTTTAAACACTTAATAAACTCATGCTAACTTAACACAGTATATAGAAAAGCAGCATCTATATGACACCCCCCCAATGATCCGAGGACGGTCAAATTACACAGGCCAATACTAGAACAGAGGCATAACATGAAAGCAGAGTTCAACAATATTGAGCCAAGCTAAATGTGTATATAAAAATTATATAAAAATATGTACGAATGCCTATAGTGGCAACATTTTTTTTTTTAATCCAGTCTTCAACTCGAGGCCAAGTATAAAGTTATAGGCCTAGATCATATAAAGGTAAATGTTCGTAAGAAAAAGGCACCTTTCAAAAATACTAAAAAGTCACGTGCCATAATAATGAAAGTCTCGAAGGCATCTCATCATTGGACAGAATATGCAAAATAGGCAGCAACAGCTTCCAACATGAAATCACTGTCATCATCCGAAAACAGTTCAGCCATCCAATTAAGTAATGGGAAAGAACATACGTGCTCCTCCAGCACCGGATCCTCTAGCAACATCAGAGGACAACTCGGTGGGTTCTCAATAACGCTATGTGCCAGAATCTTATGCGCCGCTGCGGGTATGTCCCACTGACCCATTAGTCCATGCATCGCTGCCAAGGCCATAATCCTTTCGCCAGAACAAACCAACTTGTGAGCAACTACGGGGCCCATCAGGTGATTAAAATCGACGTCAGGAGATATCGGCAAGCAGAGACACAAATCAATGTCCCAGTCGAAATCGCAGCTCAGGCAATGAAACACAGGCTGGACACATGTGAAATAGGAAAATCGAAACGATAATCCAAATGCCGTGCTTAAAGTCGCAAGCGGCAGGGTGCCATAGTAATCAAGCATCCGGTTACGAAACAGTATCAGAAGGAGCTGAGCAGCTTCTTGCGCAGGACGGGCATCCATGTTTTAGGAAGCAGAATAATATCAGAAGGCCTGCAGCCAAAGCCAGCAAAACAGGGATCCGCCAAACAAACTCGAAAATATAGAATGGAAGAAAGCGGGGATGACACCAAAAATCTTTTTGAATGTAGTCACGAGACCACTGCCAACCAATTTAAAAAAATGAGCTAAGCCAGACGTGGAGGAGGCATTAAAGATTTGATGAACTAATTCACAGAAATGAAACGGCTAGTCAGTATTTAAAAGTGCCTGCTCCTCTGTGCGTGTGTTAGCTATGTGAAGGACATAAGTTTCACGGGCCAGCTCAGGGCCACTTCCTTTTGAGACAAAAGAGCTCTTATTCTACTCATACCATTGAACTCCGCTTTCAAGGTTGGGATGCGCGGCCAGATGGAAACATCTGAATTCCCATGTGTGGGAGGATATAGTACATTTTTGCAACACACCACACGTTCTGATACAGTAACCACATAAGCGATACCGACCATTAACCCACAACACTCTTCGTTATTCAAAAGCAAATAACTACCATTTGCCAATAATGTAAATGTGGGAACTATTGCTGGAACTGGTGTGCCTTTCAAAACACAGGCTAAATTAGGCCGGTCCTTATTACAAGAACTGTGTAACTGGATGTGTCTGCATATTAATGAACGGTCAGGCGACTGTGTGCATTCTTCACCATTAAGATTCACTTCCTTTCCATCTTTCAGACATCTGTATGTGTATGGTAAAGACCATGCCTCATGGAGGAATGCGCTGCCTAGTGGTTCATATCGCCCTATTGCAATATACCGCATACAATTAGTAAATTTGTAAAAAGCAAATGGTAACGTAATTAATCCATGGACAAGCCATGTTGCAGCAGCTGCTTCAGCTACAGAAAAGGGTAAAGATTCTAACTTTTCAATATGTAACATAGAAAATGATGCATCCCGCATTGAAAGCATGCGGTGCTTGTCAGTCAAATTAAATGGGGCAAAGAGGGAGGACACGTTCATGTAACTCCAGGGCACACGGCCCACCTTAAGAGTCTGTAGTGTCCATGCAAACTGCATTACAGAACGCAATTGATTTTGACCATGGTATAATACAGACACCTCATCATTCACAATGTCAACTACAGAAGAAACAATATTATTCAACGTGTAAATTCGGGAAGAAAGCATGTTAATACTGTTATCAACAACTGCAAGCACTTTTTCCAAATTTGCTTAGTCTATTGCCCTTAGGCGCTTAGCAGCCTCAATTTGTGAAAATTTCCAAATTTCATTGTAAACCGCATAAATCCACCATTTAGATCTACCATTAGCCAGGCCTTTTATAAAATCATTTAAATCCACATTATCATTTAACTGTGATAGATGTAGTTTTACTGCAGCTAACGTGGAATGTTGCAACCAATTCTGACAGTTTCCCCACAGAGTAAGTTGTTACAGTATGATCAGTTTCAAAACGGGGATCAGGTCTGAATTGTGTAAACCCTTTAGTCAAACCCAGAAAACGACGTTGGCAAGAATCAGCACTTCTATGCCACATCAGCCAACCCTTCGGATCCAAACTGGATACATTAAAGGATGAATTATGCAATTGAGTTTGTAACTCACGAATGGACAATTCAGTATAATTACCTGAACCTGAATATTCTTCCAATTCGGGGATAAGTGGTGTATTTAATTTTTTAGAAGTAGCCAATCCAAAGCATGTTGTTTGGGAAATAGTAGAATTTAGAAACAACATGTGATTCGGGATGAGACATGCACGGTGCAAAGCCTCAGTGCCTTGTACCTGCCAATCTTTGGTACACCAAACCGATTTAAGGTCAATTGTTTCCTTCCATAGCTCGTAGCCATCCACAGCTAACTTGTCTAGAAAGGACTTCGAATACAGCAATTTTGTATCGGTAAGTCTAACTTTGGACATGGACTTTTGTGTCATTTTAAAATAAAATGACTCAGGATTTGATTGATTAAAGTCTGTAAAATAAGTGTATTTTTTCAGAAATGTACTGGAGCTGCCTCTTAATGGAGCTGGGCAATGTTCCCACTGTGTGTAATTGACAGTACCCCTTCTGGAACTTGTTTTATGCAGAAAATGATTACCATAATGTTGAAAGCAAAACAAATCACCATAATTAACAGAATCCAAGTATAAATCCTCAGCATCAAAGGCAGCATAGTATTTCAAATCAGAGAATAATGCTTCCACGGCCTGAATATCCCAATCATCAGAACGTATATTTTGTTTTACTACATCCCCCATGTTTACTCTAAGCACATTCGGAACATTAATCACTTCAGTAGGGCCATGTATTTGAAACCTAACCGCATCCCACACAATCCCATCAACAATGGGCCAAGCAGTGATGTTAACTGTATTCAAATCTCTTTTCAGTCTGTGTGCTGAATGTGAAGAGGAAAGAGGGGCCAATGTTCCATTAAGGTACTGAATTCCTGTTCTTTCTTTGACATAGTGGCCATCGATCAGACGGAAAAAATAAAACACAAAACCAATTGACATAAAAAGATAAACTGAAAATAGAATCATCCAAATGTATGTCCAAGGGGGAACCAAAAAATGTTTTTTAAATAAAGTGCCATATATTGCAATGTTTGAGGGTTTCTTTGAATGTACTGAAACAGAGTCAAAAGAGAATCTGGATTGTGTGGCCAAACGAGTCTGCAAATCCGGCATTGATAAATCAGTTGGATAGGTGTAGCTCAGCTCATCAGTGTCATTAACAGGAAAAGTATTTAATAAGGGACTGGAAATAACAGGCATCTCGAGGGACACCTCTGGCTCAGCACCAGAAGTAATGGCCAACACAGAATGCCTCACCATGGAAGGACAGGATACTGCTGGTGTCATGCTATGAAGAATCGGCCACCCTGTGTGTCTTGACATTGTCAATTGAGATAAATCTGTTTTCCTTACGACCTGGAAGTGGTGGTAAAATGACTGTTCTCGTGCCCTTCACTCCAAGAACCCGAACCGGAGCACGATATGATGGACCAAATTCTTTCTTGTTATCGATCTTCTCTCGAACCAGTTCTCCAACTTGGGGTAGCCAGCCAACTACCGGGATCTGCAACGCATCATCCGATGTGGAGGGCAAATGTCCCTTAGCTAGACTGTCTCTGGTCTTTTGTAGATCCTGTAAAACATTGCAATGTTCATCTACGTCAAAGGCCGCGGCGTGGGCCTTGCAGTCTAGACCGTCGAGGTCAGGGACGTACATCTTGATACCAAAGAGCATTTCGTATGGGGTCCGCCAATCCAGAGACCTTCTAGGGAGATTATTAGGAGCACGCTGCACGCCATTATGGTGGGCCAGCCAGTTTGTGCCAGTGCCTATAACTCGGGCTGTCAAAGATTGCTTTAAGTCACGGTTCATTCGTTCCACTACACTGTTACCCTCAGGTCTGTACGGAGACGAAAACTTGACTTGGACCCCCAACGAAACCATAGCATCCATATACACCGTAGAGGCGAAAGCCGGACCCTGATCCGAATGGAAGGTACCACAGGCAAAAATCCCTACAAAGACACGCAAATCTCTTATGACAGTCCGTGAATCAGCGCTGCGATGGGGCCATACCCACACAAAGCGTGTGCATGAATCAACTGCTACTAAGATGTACTTATACGCAGTATCAGATGAAAAAGGACCGCAGTGATCCAAATAAACACACCCTAGTGGTTTATTAGAAATGTACAACTGTGTCTGTGGCGGACGCGCAGCAGTCGAAGGCTTGATCTGCTGGCAAATGTCACATTGAAGGACATAATCACGCGTCTGTTTGTAAATGTAAATGTAAACGTGGGTGTACTTGTAAAGCGCACTGCGACTCCATGGAGTATCCTGGCGCTGAAGACCGCTGGGGAACCCGTCCCGGTTTTCCCTGTGAGATGGTCACTTTCTGGGTATCTCCAAGGTGAAACCAGGCATCCCTGGCGTCTGTGGGGGGCCGTTGTAGATATGAGGCAAGCTTAATGCCCAGAGTTGCCGAGTATGTTCCCTGGTTAGAGTAGGCACCGAGGCGAGAATTATCGAGTCCGTTTTGACCCTGGTCCACGACCCTGCCACGTCGGGAATTGAACCCTGGTCCTGGACCGTTCTCTGCTTACGGGTCTGCCGCCTCTAACCAGTGAGCCACACCACTCTTTGTACAGTCCCCGCCACCAGAACCTCTGTTGTAACTGAGTTACAGTGGCTGAAACGCCCGCATGCGCAGACGCCACACCTTCATGATCCGCTGTAATCAGAGTAGCTCTGCGATCGGAGTTAGGAACCAAACGTTCACCAACATCAGGAATTTTCACGTAAGGAACCTTATCGGGACTTAAGTGGTATGTGTACTTCGAAGGCAACCCCGCAGGATATTTACCTCCCTTCTCAGTGGCAGCTACAGCCGCCAAATGTCATCATCTATTTTACTTTTGGACCGTGTAACAGCTGCAACTAAGTATTTTGAGACTGCTGACTTCGCCGCTTTAGCAGCAAGTGAATTGCCGACAGCGTGGACTCCCACACGCTGGTGGCCAAGAGTATGAATCACAAACACGAGCGGTAACTTTTCCTTAAGTTCAGCCACTCGGACCCAGATCATTTTATGTTTTATTATGCTACCTTTGGAATCACGAAAATCATCCTGAATCCAAAAGAACAAGTTCTCATTGTAAGACTGGACACAGTAGTAAGAGTCACTTACGATTAAAGTCGTCACACAAGGATCCGCGTACTCTAATGCAAGCATCAGAGCACGAAGTTCTGCTAACTGTGCGGTGCAGTCCCCAAGCGTCTGCGTGTGCACGACACTGGACTTGAACTCATCATTCAGCATGGCACCGACCACAATGGCGCACGCGGAAACGTAGGCATGTGTAGAGCCATGCGCAACCTGCGCCGAACCATCAGTGTAAATGATGCAATGGAAATCCTCCAACGGCCGCATTGCTAAAGGAGCAGGATGAACAAACTCATACTGTAAGTACTCCTGCGACAGTAAAGTGGCGTCATAAATAAACGTGACATCCTGGGATGACAAGGATGCAGCCCATTGAATCCACCGAGGGTGAAAAGCTTTGGAATTTGGTACACTGGCTTTCGTAACTGCCTACAAGGCAGGACACGGGGTAACAACCACCATGCGTTTTCCCTGTGACTGGGCACGTTCCTTGAGAATTGCCATCTGCACAGCCGTCAAAACTCTCTCCACAGTGGAAAATCGCATTTCAGCCGCAGTGTACAAGTGTGACTCGTAAGCAATAGGTACTGTATCTCCTGGAGTTCTGGACTTTTTGGTTCCGTCCAGAGGTGTCAGGGAACAACACCCAAAGACCCCGGAGTTCCACCTGCCTTGGTGCGCAAATGAACAGAAACACGGGCTTCTCGAAGGTGGCGTCAAAGACCAAAGGTTTATTACTGCAGGGACACAGAAATCACAGAATCTACACACGGGCAGAATCTAGGAGACTGTTCGATTTGTACATTGAGGGTTGCTCCTTTTATACCAAAAATTGTGCTTCAGGCAAATATTTCACATGTCAGTACATTCCCAAACCTTTGTGTCTTAAACAATAAATATTTGGCGTTACACAGGAACTGTCGATAATATCTGATGCCAAACATCACGAAGAGGGGTTCCCACTAGTCCATCACAATCCCTTGTCAATATTGCATTCAAGAGCCGGACCGCCTCATCGTAAAGTTCGTTACCTCCCCCTAATAAAGGCCCAGAAGGAAAGGAGCAGAGCCAGGTGCAGAAGATAGGAAAGCGGGATAAGAGATGTTTGTGGGTTGTAAATGGGCAAGGCTACCGGCTTCGGCCGCCTAATCATGATCAGGACAATGGACAGGAAAACCAGTTCAGGTGGGCTGGCCTCGGGCAGAGGAGGCAGCCTTTGTCGAGTCATGCAGCTTCAGCGTGATCTGGTTTAAGGTGTACGTGTCATGTAAGAGGTGAATCTCCGGCTAAGGCTACGTGTCCTTAATCAAAATGGAGTGATCAGAGGCTATTGCATATGTGAGGGCAAGGAAACACAAAATGGCGGCCATGATCTAAGATGGATGCCATGGGTAGATCAGAAATGTGTTCATAACAAGAGTGCTCTTGCTCGTATCGTAGCGAAAACACCAGGATATGCTAAATGGATCATTTGCGGTTCGCTGATACTAATATTATGTATTTCCGACAAACTTGAAAACACGGGTTCAAATCGTCACGGAACCTCAGACCCTCCTTTTGCCCTTACATAGGCAATTACTCAGTCTATATCAGAGTCTAGTTCTATACTCATCAGGTCAGTGACATGTTGTTGTATCATCATCCTTTCTCGTGCCTTTTCTCCAAACGCAGGTGGTTTCCTAAAACAGGTTGCAGCACAAAGGCTACACAGGGCTGGACCACACTGGATAATCAGGCAGCATGAGAAGAGGAATACTAAGATGACACCAATGACCATTAGAACCTTCCATCCCCACGCTGAGATCAGAGTCCAAACCCACTCCATAAAGGACCAGTTTCCCTTGTCTACATGTATAGAGTCGGAAATCTTGTGTAGCTTAGAGATCGCCTCATAGACTGTTGGAGCATTATTAGGAATAAAGACACAGCAGCTCGATTGGATCATTCTGCATACCCCACCTCGGTCTGCAAGGATAACGTCTAAAACCATACGGTTTTGCAACGTCATGAGTCTATCCGCCTGAAGCTCAGCTGTTAGGTTGCTAAGGGCACCAGCAGTTTCGGTAATAGTAGATTCAACTACCCGTGTTAGCTGACGTATGTTTCTACTATTGGCCATAGGCCCCCAAAACGGAAGGAAGCCTTTGAAAAAGTCTCCAGCTTCCTGACCAGCAGTATCTTCTTTGCTGAAGACACCTCTCGCTACTCTGGTTCTGTGGTAATCAGATGAAGCAGTGTATGTTGGAGGCAACAATCGAGCAATATAGCATGAACCTGAAAAGTCAGCAGGCAACCATGTATAAGCTCGGTCTCGACAAATGAAATAGGTACCCCTAGCAGTGAGGAAGGCAGGGGAAAAGTTAGCCGGAAACACATAGGTCTCAACGCACTCACTCCTCCCTAGCTGAGCTCTCGGATTTCTCCCATCACCTTGCAAACAGACCTGACCTCGGTGAGGTACGACCCAGATTGGAGTTGAGCTTTTACGCTTGCTTTCTCCTAAACTAAGGCGATACTCTGAAGTATTCCAACTCAAATACACTCGTAGTTCGTCTCTAGGGTATGATGGAGTATTATTGACATCCTTGATCATGTCAATAATTCCCTGGACTAAAGCTTTGTTGGCAGAGTTATATTTAGTGGAACGTGGTGGACGTGGAGGATAGGTCTCAAGGGCATAAGCAAAGATGGTTTGAAGGGCCTGAAATGATCCATTGTAGCTGAAAGGCAAAACCAGATAGGGAATACCTTTATCCATAGTGTGGGGTATCAAGCCACACACCCAGCAGTCTGTAGTGTTAACTACCAGTTGGTGTTGGTGCAAGAGCTGTACAAAAGTGTTGTTAATGAACTCTGTACGTCGGGCTTGCTCATGTTCAGGAAACGAGTGAAAAGAGTGTATAGAAGAAACAGTAGAAGTAACAGGATCAAGGGGAGGTACTGTAGTAACTGGCACAAGAATCAGATTTATACTAAAGACTATTCCACCCACCAATGTTGCTAAAATAATCAAAAATGTAACGGCACATTGCATTAAAAAGCATTTGCTACAAAGAATTTTGTACAGTCTGTTTCTGCGAACATAAATCACATTTTCTCGTTGCAGCGCAGGAAGCTCCATCTTCTACAATCCGCTCGCGACCACTGATGATGTGTACGTAGATGAAAATGCCTCTGTCAGCCCTGGGAGTTCCCAAAACCAACAGAAAGATCGACCTTGTGTCAGACCCCTGCAAATTCAAACTAGGCACACAGCCACGACCCTACGGCTACCCAGACGGCAAGGCAATTTAAAAAACAATAAACAATAGCAAACTTCCTGGCTGAAAAGCAAAAGTTCAATATATATATATATATATATATCAAAATTAAAATATGCAGTTGCCTGCTTTATTAGTCCTTTTTATGTCTTCTAAGGTTGTATCTCTTCTTCGCTGGTACTGTCTGATCGGAAAATAGTGTATCACTAGCAGCTGTTGCAGAGTTTAAGTTCGCAGGTAACAAAGTTTCTTCTGATGCTGAAGACAAATGTTCAATGTTTGAAAGAGTTTTCTCAGGAGGAGAGTCAGGTTTCAAAGTGTCAGTAATCAAATCGGCATCACTGAAAGGGATAAATTTCGGGGTGATTTCAGATTCGGAGGCACCAATTCCCTTCTTCACCCAGTCGTCGAAAGGCAGCGGCAATGGAACACGCTTTACGTGAGAAGCGTGAATCCAGTTCTTGCGGCCAGCAACACGTACAGCTGTCCTCGTTGCCAGCAGGACCTGGAAGGGGCCGATGTAGCGAGGCTGAAGATTCTTTGTCCTCGCGAAGTTTTTGACCATCACTTGGTCGCCGGGTTTCAGTTGATGCCCTGGACTCTCCGGAGGCTTTGGTAGTGCATCGAAAACCTGTTGATGAATAAGACTCAATTTAGCAGTCAAGTCGTAAAGGTAGTCTATCAACATAGGATATTCAATGGAGCAAAATTGTTTAGGCCTTGGCACACCCCAAATATTTGCCGGGCGGCCAAACACAATCTCGTATGGAGAAAGCCCTATTCTAGAATGCACTGTTGCTCTCGTTGATAACAAGGCCAAAGGAAGTGCGTCTGGCCAAGCCAAACCTGTGGATGCTTGTATTTTGGCTATCTTCAGCTTGAGGGTGCCATTATAACCCTCCACTAGACCAGCTGACTGGGGATGGTTCGCACTATGAAATTTTTGTTTCAAACCTAGGCCTGCACATACACTCTGCATAACTTTCCCTACAAACTCACTTCCGTTATCTGACCATACAATCCGTGGCATTCCAAATCTAGGGAAATATTCTTTGAGAAGAATTTTGGCAGTTGATAAGGCGGTATTGTCCTTCAGTGGGTATGCTTCTATCCACCTGGAAAAAGCACAAACCACCACCAGGACGTATTTCAAGTTATTACAGCGTTCCATGTGAATGAAATCTAACTGAATCACTTCAAAGGGACAGGAAGGAGGAGCGAAATGACCAGCTGGAGTTGGAGTTCCCTTACCAGGGTTATGCATCAAGCACACCATACAATTTTTTACCACTCTCTCTGCACACTTACTGATCCCATCATTCTTCCAGACCGGAGCCAACATTTTACAGATGCCTTTAGAACTTATATGCGCTACTCCGTGCGCCATTGTCACTACTGCAAGCACATACGCATCCGGCAACATCCAACGTTGTTGCTCTGTCAAATCAATCCAACATCCATTCGAGTCCAACTTGCCCGTACTTTCTCTCCATACACGTTTTTCTTTCTCAGTCGCTTCTCTCTGAATCTCCTTCACACTTTCCATTGTATCTTCACACATCCCAGACTCAGCGATCCATCTTGCAGACGTTGCAACATACATTCTACTCATCACATCTCTAGCTGTCTGTTTAGCAATTTCATCAGCAAAAGCATTCCCACGCCCAACATCATCCGTGATTGCTTTATGAGCACTGCACTTCACAATCGCAACTTCAGTCGGTAAGGTTAAAGATTCCAACAAGTCGTTAACTAGCTGACCATGTTGAATCTTAGTCCCATGGGACGTAATGAAACCTCTTTCTCTCCACAACCGGCCAAAACTATGGGCCACGCCAAATGCGTACTGACTATCTGTGAACACATTCACTCTCTTTCTCTCAGCTAAAACACATGCTCTCGTTAGAGCTATTAATTCTGCAGCTTGGGCAGAATTCTGACTCACTCTTGCAGTCTCCACAATCGTCTTCAAAGTTGTCACCGCATAAGCAGCAGTCACATCACCATTCTCCAATTTAAAACATGACCCGTCCACATATAGCGTACCATCCGGATCGAGTAACGGAGTATCTTTAAGGTCAATGCGTCCTTTTGTCTCTTCCTCCGTTTTAAAATAGCAGTCATGTGGCTCAGAATCACTCGACTCTTGATCAGTCGGCAACAGTGTTGCTGGATTCAATACATTACATCTTTTGATCTGAATATGACTCGCTAGTAGTGTCAGTTCGTAACCAGATAATCTCGCACTGGTAAGGTGTTGTGTCTTCGTTCGGTTCATGAGTGTATCCACTGCATGAGGAACCATGACCACTAGCATGTTGTTCATCACCAAACCAGCAGATTGCCGAATGGAAGCCGCAGCTGCCGCTGTAGCCCTCAAACAACTAGGCAACGCTCTAGCTACCGGATCTAATGTTGATGAGAAATACGCACAGGGGCGTTGTTTATCACCAAACTTCTGTGTCAGGACACTCAACGCGCAACCTTCTCTCTCGTGAACGTAGAGCGTGAATGGTTTACTGTAATCAGGTGTACCCAATACAGGAGCTGAACACAAGGCTTTTCGTAATTCGGTAAAGCTCTCTTGACATTCATCAGACCATGGCACCGGACTCGGAACATTTTTCCCAGTCAAAGCTACCAATGGTTTCGCTAAAAGAGAAAAATTTGGAATCCACTGCCTACAGTAGGAGGTAATACCTAAAAAGGCACGTACTTCTCTCTGTGTGCGTGGAACACTCATTTGCGTAATTGCTTTTATTCTTTCTGGGGTCAACTTCCTTCCCTCCTTTGACAAGAGATGACCTAGGTAGGTCACTTCTTGGCAGCAGTATTGCATCTTGGAAGGTGATACTTTGTGATTCAAATCCGACAAATGATGTAACAACGATACTGTAGCTGCTTTGCAAGTTTCCTTGTCATCGGCAGCCACTAAAAGATCATCTACGTACTGTACTAGGGCCGAACCTGGAGGAAGGACAAAAGAATCTAGCTGACTTTTTAATGCTTGACTGTAAATAGATGGACTCTCACAGTAGCCTTGTGGAGCGCGTTTAAATCTGAAGCTTCGACCTCCTAGACAGAAGCCAAAAATATCCCTGCTTTCCTCGGCTATCGGAATGCTGAAAAAGGCATTCTTCAAGTCGATGACTGAGAACCAATTGGCTGTAGCAGGAATCAATGTTAACAAGGCAGTAATGTCTGGAACCACAGGAAACTGTGGAACCACAATCTTATTAACTTCTCTAAGATCTATGACAAACCTATATACTGGAGGTTTCGTAGGATCAGTTCGTTTCAGAATTGGCAATACAGGACTATTACAAACATTTCCTCGAGTTTCTTCAACCGCACCTTTCTTAATCAAATCTTGCACAATCAATAAAAGTGCACGTTCTCCTTCACTTGATATTTTATATTGAGGAATTCTGGGAAATTTTACATTTGCTTTCAAAGTTACTACATACGGTGGTATTTCCAAAAGGCCTACATCATTAGGACCAGTCGCCCAAAGAGAATCAGGGAGTGAGCGCAGTTCCGGCGGGAGTGCGTCCATTGACAAGTACATCGGAGAAGTGAGTCTTTTACCCAAAGTAAGCTGTACTCCTTCTGGAGAACAGTACAATGTCGCATATAGTCGTTTTAACAAATCTAAACCAAGCAGATTTTCATTACAACCTGTCGTTAAAATCAAGGGTGCTTTCAATTGGCATGGTCCAACAGAAATAGACAAAGGATTAGATATCGGGTTGTAAACAGGGGCGCCTGAAAAACCTACGGAAACATTCGTTGAGCCAGACAAAGGTGCGCCAGGGAGTTTCGCATGAATTATAGAACTTTTTGCGGCACCAGTATCCAACAGAAACGGTTCGACTACACCTGATGTTGCTACTGCGACATAAGGCCCACTCTGATCCACTGGAACTGATACTACTCCCTCTCTCTGTCCATGGCTGTCCTAGTACCCATTTTGCTGGAATCCCTCATCAACTTCACAATAATCCTCAACAAGATATTGCTGAGATCTATTCTGTTGAGCTGACTGTACGTTTCGTTGATCAAAGTGATTAGAGGGACGATCATTCGTTTGCGGAGGCATAGCACCTCGCCCTCGACCTCTAGTATTCTGCGCATAACCACCACGACCTCTCTGAGCTGCTGCTGCATTATTTTGCGCTAGAATCGGACATTCATTCTTGTAGTGACCCTCTTTCTTACAGTACGCACACTGATTCCACTGATATTGAGGCCTGGTTGAACTATAATCTGTCCTTTGATACGAATTCTGTTGCATATTAGTCTGATTCGTGCGAGGCGGATACGCCTGCTGTAAAAGAACTTTAGTCTTTAAATCTTTCGTTTTCTTCTCTATTTTCTCCTTTTCCTCTTTATCCCTATTTTCGTAGTACTGTGCAGTCGCAAGTATTTGCGCAGTCGTGGAAACAGCCCACGCACTCTCTGAATCCTTTAATTTATTGCATAATTCAGGTAACAAATTATGCACAAATTTATCGACAAACAGTCTCTGTCCTCCTTCAGTGCTCATATCCTGACCACTATGGTCTACAAAAGTCTCTTCGAACCTCGTGAAGAAGTCGGAGACACTTTCGTCTTTCTTTTGCTTGCATGCGGATAATTTATCCCAATTAACACGCAACGCAGGCATCAGAGTCTTCATTAAATCAATTATTCTACCTGGAAGATTAGCAATTAGGGGTTCGGGTTTTGCACCACCCGTTTGCTGACCATCTGCTGCAGTGATAGCTGCCCAATCACCACCTAAGGCTGCTTGATGATCCTCTCTACGAATTTTAGCCCACACTGGTTGTGGAACTACATTGCCAAATAGCATGTCAATGTCTGCCAAATTCATTATACAAGCTTCAACTGTCTGTGTCAATTCCTTGTAATATCCGGCCGGGTTCTTACGCGGATCTGGTAAGGCCTGTTTCACTGCTAGTACTTCTGCTCGCTTCCATGGAATGTGTATCCACACTCGTTGGAACTGTGCTGGAGCAGCTGCAATACCTGCATTATCATCACGTTGTATTGCTTCGCGCCAGATTGGAGGAACCTCCCTCATAGGATATTGGCGACTTAGCTTCATTTTACCTTTTTCTAAATCTCTCGGTGAACGAAGAGATGGATCATTCCTAAAACTCAAAATAAGTTCCATCGCTTCCTGTATTTTATCACCCACTATCATTCCTGCAGCAAACTCTTTTTGCACCTTAATTAAATCTTCCAAGTCTGATTCGACATCATCTTCCTCTATTTCCTCACGTAACAACGAGCACATCTCATCAAAGACGTATCGTTGCGTTGGTTCCTTCCACTGCATAAATGTATCTAATACATCTCTCGTATTATATCTTCTAACTTTCGTAATCCATCTGAGAGCCGTGGAATCTAAAACTCCCCGTTCTTCAGTACTTGGTAGCTGACTACGTCTCTGAACTGAATCAGAAGTAGGAGTCTTAATTAAGGATTTATATAAAGGAGACAGAATATTAGCAACAGAATCAGTTATTTTTCGACGTACAGAAAGTGGAGTTAACATACTCGCAGACGTAGAGAACACAGTAGAGGTAGGAACAGATTGCGAAGCAGTAGGAGTATCGATGAAAATAGTTTGTGAAGTAGTAGGTGTAAGCGAGACAGATACAGGTATAGAAGTCGGCAACCCAGGAAGAGGAGGAGCCGTAGGAACATTCACATTAATTACAGGAGGTACAGGAATTAGATTCTGAGGAACAAGAATACCAGGTTGTCCAGCAACCGGCAATTGAACATTCGGTATAAGTTGAGCCGCAGCACCTTGTGCGTACGGTGGAGGTGAACGTAACAGATAAGACAACAGAGGATCGTTTTCGGGGTCCTCCAGTACCTTAGCCGTTTTCGATGGCAAGGCAGGGTAGCATTTGTCAATCGCTAAATTATGCTCTCTAATTGCTACATCTATAGCCTTTTCGCACTCATTATCTTGCAGTTGTTTAGTTGCTTGCTCTAGAGTTAACTCCTCTTGCTCTTTTTGTTCTTTCTTCAACCTTTTCATTTCTCTCTGTTTAGATTCTTTTCGCCAGTAACGGAAAGAATCAAACATTGCCGGCCGGGCTTTCTTACTAAACAGTTTCGCTTCTAAATGATCAAGGATCTCGGGCTCAAAACTACCATGTAGTGGCCAACTAAGGACACCATCTTTCTTACAATAACGGACCCATACCTCATTATAGGATATAGGACCCACTCCAAATTTGCAATATAGGTCATAAAGGGGAGTCCCAATCGGAGGAACCAAACAAGAATCCTCCAATCGTGAGTCACTGTTGCAACTAAAACAAGACAACATTTTCCGACTTACCATTTTCAGTCTGGAACACAAAACAAACAAAACACGAAACAGATATGTGCACTTGAACCAAGAACTTAGGCCTACCAAAACCAAACTAATGTATCGATACCCAAACTGAACCAAATAGATTATCGTAACCAGAACAACTAGTGATAATCTTACGAAACCAAACCAAACCAAGAACCGATCAAGGATTTTTAACAATCCTCACAAAGTAACCAGCTAGCTATCACTAAATACTTAACTGAGGCACTGAAGACGTCACCAAGGAGAAACCCGTCACGTTTCGCTGTACTAAAGCTGCACCTCGGGTCCAAGACAGGGCGACGGTCAAGGCAACGGCCCACTGCAGCCGTCCTGAACGGGAACCCTCGTGGAAGAGAACTTCAGGGCCACTTTTGCGATATGCCGGGATCGATGAAGTGGGGCGCCTCCCTCAGGAATCTTCACACGAAGCTTCTCGAACTCTTCAGGCTTTTGGACCGGTACCGAATGACGTCGCCCCACGTTGGGCGCCAATTGGAGTTCTGGACTTTTTGGTTCCGTCCAGAGGTGTCAGGGAACAACACCCAAAGACCCCGGAGTTCCACCTGCCTTGGTGCGCAAATGAACAGAAACACGGGCTTCTCGAAGGTGGCGTCAAAGACCAAAGGTTTATTACTGCAGGGACACAGAAATCACAGAATCTACACACGGGCAGAATCTAGGAGACTGTTCGATTTGTACATTGAGGGTTGCTCCTTTTATACCAAAAATTGTGCTTCAGGCAAATATTTCACATGTCAGTACATTCCCAAACCTTTGTGTCTTAAACAATAAATATTTGGCGTTACACAGGAACTGTCGATAATATCTGATGCCAAACATCACGAAGAGGGGTTCCCACTAGTCCATCACAATCCCTTGTCAATATTGCATTCAAGAGCCGGACCGCCTCATCGTAAAGTTCGTTACCTCCCCCTAATAAAGGCCCAGAAGGAAAGGAGCAGAGCCAGGTGCAGAAGATAGGAAAGCGGGATAAGAGATGTTTGTGGGTTGTAAATGGGCAAGGCTACCGGCTTCGGCCGCCTAATCATGATCAGGACAATGGACAGGAAAACCAGTTCAGGTGGGCTGGCCTCGGGCAGAGGAGGCAGCCTTTGTCGAGTCATGCAGCTTCAGCGTGATCTGGTTTAAGGTGTACGTGTCATGTAAGAGGTGAATCTCCGGCTAAGGCTACGTGTCCTTAATCAAAATGGAGTGATCAGAGGCTATTGCATATGTGAGGGCAAGGAAACACAACATGATCTAAGATGGATGCCATGGGTAGATCAGAAATGTGTTCATAACAAGAGTGCTCTTGCTCGTATCGTAGCGAAAACACCAGGATATGCTAAATGGATCATTTGCGGTTCGCTGATACTAATATTATGTATTTCCGACAAACTTGAAAACACGGGTTCAAATCGTCACGGAACCTCACTCCTTCATTAAAAGTTAGGTACGTGAAACCCACCATCCCAGGGATAATTCTTATCCCCAGGTTGGTCTGGTTATCACGAGTCTGTAAGTATTCAGAAGTGAGCAAATCAGCTTGCAAGGTCTGCAGAATAGCTGAATGCTCAGGCAGCCAGCATGATTTGGAAAAAGATGGTTGTATCAAAGCATACAACGGCTTGATACGCTGGGCATATTCCGGAATGTAAGTTCTCCCGAAATTTAAGAAGCCCAGTAAAGATTGTAATTTTTTCAGTGTTGTCGGAGAGCGCAACTGCGCGCATTTCACCAGGAAATGAGGAGCCAACCCCTTTCCTTCATTGTTAAGCTCGTAACCCAGAAACAACACTGTATACTCGCAATGTGCGATTTTGCAAAGTTAAACTTGTAACCCATGTCTGCAAAGCTACAAATTATGCTATTAACACGACAAAGATGCTCCCAAAGTCCGTCGTCTGTGAGATAAATGTCATCCACATACAAACAAGCAACTGGGTCGATTCTCTCCAAAAGAGAGACTATGCGGGCGGAAAATACTCCAGGACTATTCTTATAGCCCATTGGGAGACGCCAAAACATTTTTTGCACACCGCCGCATGTAAAGGAGGTCCATTGGGAACTTAGACCATCCAATCTATGGGCATAAAAACCATTGGAAATATCAAGCGTGGTTTTGAACCGTTTACGCTCAAGACTATTCACTAGGGCAGAGCCGTGAGTATTCTGTACTGCACAGTTACGGCAATGCGAGTTCAAATGCCGGTAATCCAAAACCAAACGATATGAGCCGTCCGGCTTGTTTACAGTAAAAAGGGGGTTATTCATCGGTGACACACACGTTTTAATTACACCTTGATATTCCAATTGTTCAAGGATAGCCGCGACTGAAGCTTTCGCTTCACGCCGCATGGGATATTGGGGTTGAGGCTGCCGCTGAGACCGTAAAGGAATCTCGTGGCTTGGAGACAACTTATCCCAGCCACATTGATTGCGGTACACAGCCGGCGCAAGCGCCAGAGCCCACTCTCCTGCAAAATACAGCGCTTCCACTCTCGAAACAGTGTGCGCGAAACAGGGGAGGATCACCTCCTCCCCTCGCGGAGCTGCGAGAACAAAAGGCGGGGGCCAGTCAGCCTCCGAAAGCAAAATGTCATAGGTTGACGAAAGATTTTCCCAAAATACCCCTTTTACAGTTCGCTGTATGTCACCTTCTATTAACAGGACAATTTTAAAAAGTCCATCAGGGGGAGCAACTCTTGTATCAGCTGTTTCAATCACAACATAAGTGTCAGTCGCTGTCACCTTCAACAGTGGACGGAGGGCCTCTCTCACTATGGTAATCTCCGCCGCGCTGTCCAGCAAGGTCAGAGCCTACGTCAGATTCCGAAGCCGCGTTCTTACTATCTGGGGCATATCGATGCGCTGTTAAGGCGGCGACCTTCTTTTTAGCAAACTGTGGTCTCTTGGGCGTAGTGCCGTCCTGCTGCTCTCCACCGGTTTGCGGGCGGGGCTGACCACGTCCTTGTTGTCCACCCCGGCCCCTGCCGTCCCCTCCACCACCGGTTAATGGAGCCGATGAGTCCTGAAAGGAACGAGGAGAGCGTTGGTCAGAAGCCTGAAACCGATCAGGAGATTTAAACATCGCGCGGTCGCGCAAATCATAAACCCATTCCGACTGCGCAGGCAACGGAGACGCAGGACGAGAAACCTGTGTTTGTTGTTGTTGCTGTTGCTTACCCGGCTTCTGTTTTTTAGGCCAATTTTGTTTTTTATCGAAATTGGGCTGAACACTCGCTACCGAAGACTGTCCCTGGGGCTGCTTTTTCCCTTTATCAGAAAAAGGCTTAAGACCCTTGGCATTGCGGCCAACTGTTTTATAAGCCGCCACAATTATCCTCGCTAACTGTCGGGGTTTCTCGGCATCGGGAAGCACCGCCAAAGCGTTAGCTACCTGAAAGTTCACCGCATCTCCCTTGACATTCGCAAGGATCAGATTGCAAACTACATCAAAGGCGCCACACAGGCGCATACCCAATTCAACCGCAGACTCCGGCCCGCGATCATCTTGAACACGTTTAAGGACCGTAGACAGATTGGACATAGACGGGGTGCCAAAGCATCTCGAATAGACCGCTGCAAAAGTCTTACCCCAGGTCTCACAGTCAACAAGCTCAGGGGCCAAATCTTTCGGCAAACTAAGCGTATGAATCCGGTGTTTTTCACCAGGAGTCGTATTAGGAAACACTGCTTCCAGTTGGTCAAATTTCTCGGCAAGCCAGAAAGGAAAATCATACTTATCCTGGGGCTTCTTGCCCATTACGAAATTTACCATGACAGGACTGATTTTCCGACCAGCCTGCCCTGCCGGAAGCGCCGCACCTCCAGGGGCTGCACCCTGAACATTACGGCTCGTGTAATGTACTAATGCTCTAATCACAGCAATAGCGACAACATGAAGTCGCCTAATTCCAGCCAAAGTACAATTGCCGTGATTAGGGCGAGGTGTAAATCCAGCCAAAGCAGGCCAATTTGTGCCTGGAATGAACAAAGGACCTAATCTCGGAGCGGTCAAGGAATTGGGTAAGGCGCCACCAAACCAAACCCCATGCTGCCAAACATCAATATGAACTTCCTGTGCCCTGTACGGAGCATACTCAGCAGGTACAGGAGTGGCAGTGTATGTGTGGAACACTCCAGAATTTGCGTCCACTGCCGGAAACGTCACCCACGAATAAAACAATTCGTATGGATAAGCGTGTTCCGCACTAACCACCATTATCACAGCCAAGCCCTCCAAAGGAACATTATAAGCCCGCAAATGATCACGCACCGCAATGCGACTATGTAGCGGAACGTCCACGGCTTGAGCCATGACTGCACAGGAATGTGAAAAAACAAAGATTACTATGTACTGGGTAGTAATTCAAGGAAACCGTATTAGATAGATTCAAGCTTGAAAAGACCTATTTCAAAAATAGGTAGGTTTTTCCGACACCACCGTTTTCCGGAAACGGCAATGAAGGGGCTAAGGATTGAATGATATACTACTCGAGTGTCATGATATAAGACCACCAACGTATGGGCGCCATGTAGCAGGGTTTCCGTTCTCCCACAGAACTGTGCATAGAGACCTAGAACCTTAGTGAATTAGGGTGACCCAAAACTCACCTCAGTATCCAAAATCCCCTTACCGAGCTAGCTACAGTGTCTCATTGGTCATAACAAACTCCCAATGACTTAGACAAACCAGAACATGAACTTAGGTTACCTCAGGTATCGTGGAACACATGAACACTCTTTCGCTCTATAATCATTGCAAACCAGAACTTGGAGTAAAGAGGACACGTGCATATTTGAAATATTTATTAATCAATGCAATGTTCTCAAACGCAGTATCTTGTACAATACTAACAAACAGATTATAAGAATCAAAGTTATCAACATAGTTACTAGTCCATAGTACGCAAACGGTGATAGCATATTATAATGCTAAAATGAATAGGAATTAACAACACCTATTTCTCACCTCCCTATTTAGCATATTATATTATATTATGAAGGTCTCTTTTGGGTTTTTAGCAGGGCGGGCCCATACCTCTAAATGTCAGGAGGAGAGGATCACATCATCAGCTACCAGCTCTCTGCATGCTAAGCACCATCAAGTGTGTTTTTGCATTCCCAGTAACTCTATCTTAAACCCGCTTAGAGCCCAATGTTGGCAGCAACTGTATTTGTGTTATGTCTTTTAGTGCGAGGAGCAGACCTCCCAGCAACCTTGTGTTAGGTTATTCTTAGAGGGTTCAGCACTCACTGTTCAGACAGTGTACCAAGCACGACTGATATCAGAGTAATAACATATTATTCCCAAATAAATCACATCTTTTGTCTAGGTTGAAAGCTACAATAACAATTATGTGTCGTGTGCAAACTAAAGCCAAAGGAAAATATGTCGTTTAAACACTTAATAAACTCATGTTAACTTAACACAGTATATAGAAAAACAGCATCTATATGACAGAACATCACTCAATCCTACAACTGGCTCTAAGTACCCACAATGCAACAGCCACAAGGTCAGAAGAATAATGGATGGCCCAATGAACCTTATTTGCGATTGAAATGTATCTGTACGTCTATAACACATATACTTACTCACCAAAGTGACTTTTTCTTTTTCTTTCTAGAGAACTGACTGATGGACTTGGCAAATGAGTCAAGGTAAATATGATATGTGCACTAATATAACTTATATCGCCAATGTAAAGGTGGTTTTACGCACTGTGATACATTCTTGTTGCTATTGCATACAGCTACAGATCCTGATTAATGGGCTGAGTTCAGAAGGCAGAAAATGTGACTACCTTTTTGTTTACCATTCTCTGCTTTTCCCTAAGGAGTTTATCAGCTTGAACATTCTGCATTTGTCAGGAAAGGGCTCGGCATAGTTGGTTCTTCATTCTCTGCCCAACACTTGCATTGTTCAAATATTCCTTCAAATATTCCTTTTCCTCTGTGTCTGGAGACCAAGAACCAGCCAAGCACTAGCGTGGTCTTCAGTAAGCATGCCATTCTAAACGGTGTATGCCTTAGATGGTTCAGACCAGGAAAGCACAGTATCAGAGACCATGTTGGCCCTTTTCATTGTAAGACTGAGCTCCCATGTGTGTGAAAGCACTCTATCTATCCATTCGTTCAGGTTGTAGCACACTTGTAGAAGAGTGCAAGAGCCATCACAAGGGGCAAGTACTGGACGGACTTTGAATTAATCAGAACTGGAAAAGTTTGGGCCCACTTTTGAATTGAGTTTTTGGAAGAATTAAATGTATCCATTACACTTTTGGGTTATCCAGCAGATTCAGCAATTCCTCCGCATAGCAGGGGTTTTGTGGCATCAGTCTACCCCTAGGTGCCATGTTTAGAGTTTGTAGAGTGGGAGAACCACTGCAAATTGGTAGTTCTACCACCCTGCCAAACTCTGCGGTTACCCTACTTCCAGGGAAAGCACCAGGTTAAAAGCAGCAATGGCCAGACCCTCTGACCTGACGGCTTGTCTGCCACTCAGCCACCAGGCCACAAAGACAGTAGTCCTACCTTTTTCCCTGTCCATGCCCGCCATGCAAGTCATGGAAGACACAGGCCAGTAAAAAAGAAAGTGGCCCCCACATACAGGGAACAACCCCTGTTAGAGACATTTGGCTTTTGTACTAAGAAAAGAAAACTTCCTTGGGTGTTTATTTTCCCAATACAAAAATGTTTGGCAAGCGAGCGCTTTCAGCCTGGTTCCTGCGAGGCAAATGCTTCCTGCTTTAAAGGGAACCAGTCCCATTCATTGGTGGGGATCTCAAAAAGGGCGGCCTGTCCTTCTATAGGGTGGCAGAGGCCAGGACCGTGCCCCTGTGGCAGATCTTTAGCCAGGATCTAAATATTGATCAAAGTTTGGTTTCACTTGTGTTGGGTGCCTTGGTGGTTTGGACTGAGCTCTGCTCCTTTGATGAGCTCTAGTGAAGATATAACCTGTTTTAGTATTTCCTCTTACTCTATTTCAGATTGGCTTAGATCATATTTTGTTCCCCTAAAAGCATAATATTTTGTCCTGAATGAGTCAGTGTCATGTTCTGGCTTGGTGGAGATGGTATTTTGTTAATCCATTTCTTATACCCTTTACCAGGATGTAGACGTTTAAGCAGAAAGATGGCGGGTGTAGCCAATGGGTATTTTAGACTTCAAATGAACTTCAACTGAAATGGGAAGTGTCCAGTGTTCCTTGTTCTTTTCTGTAAAATGTATTCTTCACTGTCTGTTCTTACTTTGCTCCCTTTAATACCTGAGCACAAACTTTGCTTATGAAATAGAATATCACAGTAGAACACTTGTTAAGAAAGAAACTCATGCACAAGAATTCAGTAAAATGTTCCATAATTCGCCTGCTTGCAACAAACAAAAGGTTGTAACAGTGCTTGGTGCATACCACAGTGGGTTAATCTGTAGGGTCCTTCATGAAGCAGCCCTGATCCAGTAAATTCTTTCTGGGGAATATGATCTATCCTTATTCTCCCATCGACCCCCCATTAGTGACAGTGTTCCTAGTGGGGGGCAGGGTAAAGGAAGATACCACTTTTCAATTTAAGGGTGACATGTGGGTAGTTTGTTCATGCGCCTTCATAACTTTTGACTCCAAAAGATATGCAGGCATAACTTGCGCCTTTTTACCCAGAGCGAAGCGATGAGCTGAGTGGCTGCGGCCTACCTGTAAGCATCAATGGCAGGCTTGGAGCAGTGTTGGAGCTGGGTAAAGGAGCAACTGCCGGATCCGCACCATGCGGAGAGGTAAGGGGGCCTGGGTGTGGCCCCGGAGACCACGTGGTGACAGGGTCTGTGGGTGAGCCTGGGGCTTGGTCGCAGGGCTGTGCCAGGCCATCCCGCTGCCTTCTCCCTTTGCTGCATATCCCTACACCCATCCCAACTTGGCTGCGCTCCTGATCGTCTTGCCTGCGGCGGTGAACAGACATAATATCAAGTCGTTAAGATCAACTTTCACTTATATTGAGTGCAAAATATCGTAATACAAAAATATCGACTGTCAGAATATCCTCAAGAATATCGAGTTTAAGGTAAGTAATAACGTTTTTAAAAATATCGAAGTTATTAATATCGTTTGCTAAAATATCGTTGTTAAAAATATTGTTGTTTTAGTTAGTGTTATGTATTTTAGTGTGCATTTTAAATGTATGTGTTCTATTTTTCTGTTTGAGTATTGCTACTGTTATGAATTTCTTTTTAAAGTAATTTTTGCGTTTTAGTTCCGTAGCGGGTTGTGGGTTTAGAGGGGAATACGGTGGGAAGTAATTTAAATATAATAAATGTATTAATAATTTTTAGAAGTTATAAAAAGAAATTACATTTAATTTTGCGTTTTAGCTCCGTGGTGGGTTGTGGGTTTATAGAGGAATAGGGAGGGAAGTTATTTAATTCTAATTCATTAATTGATATTTTTTATTAATTAAGATGTATGTATTTATAATTTTATATTGTGAATTGTGGTAATTAATTTACTATTAATTAGTTATTAATTGGTGGTTAATTATTAATAATTTTAAATCTGTTAATTGTGTCTTTCATTTAGGAGCAGGTTGTGGATTTATAGGAAAGTAGGGTGGGAAGTAATTTATTATTAATTAATTAATTAATATTTTCCGTTAATTAATGTTTATGCATTTAATATTGGTAATTGTGGTAATTAATTTGTTATACATTTGTTATTAATAATTATTACTTAATTGTTAATTATGTTAATTGTGTCATTGTTTTTTATTAGTGTGTTGTGGGTTTATAGGAGAGTAGGGGGGGGAGTAATTTAATTATAATTAATTAATTAATATTTTTTATTAAATAATATTCATGTGTTTATTGTTTTATATTGTTAAGCGTGGAATTAATTTTAATAATACGTCTTTATTAACTGGTTATTAATAGGTAATTATTAATTATGTTAATTGTATGATTCTTTTAAGAGCAGGTTCTGGGCTGAAGGGGAAGTAGGCTGGGAAGTAATTGAATTTTAATATATTTTTTACATTTTTTATATAATATTTTTGTAAATTATTTTATAGTGTTAAATGTGTGAATTAATGTATTACTATTTGTTTTCAAATTGCTTGTTAATTAATTAATTATTATGTCATGGTATGTTTTTCAATGTTGGTGGTGAAATTTATAGGGGACTATGGTTGGAGGTAAATTATTTTTTATTAATTGTTTGTTAATTAATGTTAATTAATTTTCTGGAGTGGGACTAGTAAATGATTCTCCTCCTCTATCCAACACTTTCACTACTGTAGCACTTGCTGGAGTGGGAATAATAAATTATTCCTCTCTGCAATCCAAGACTTTCCCCACTGTTGCATTTGCTGGAGTGGGAATAGTAAGTTTAACCCCTCCGCTATCCAACCCTTTCCCTACTGTTGCACTCTCTGGAGTGGGAATAGTAATTTGTACCCATACACTATCCAATACTTTCCCTACTGTTGCACTCGCTGGAGTGGGAATAGTAAATTATTCCTCTCTGCAATCCAACATTTTCACTACTGTTGCACTTGCTGGAGTGGAAATAGTACTTTTTACCCCTCTACTAGATAACACTTTCCCTACTGTTGCACTCTCTGGAGTGGGCATAGGAATGTTATCCCCTCCGCTATCCAACACTTTCCTTACTGTTCAATTCCTTGGAGTGGGGATAGTAATTTTTACTCTTATGCTATCCAACCCTTTCCCTACTGTTGTACGTCCTGGAGTGGGAATAGTAAATTATTACCCTCCGCTATCCAATACTTTCCCTACTCTTGCACTCTCTGGAGTAAGAATAGTGATTTTTACCCCTTCGCTGTTCAACACTTTCCCTACTGTTGCACACTCTGGAGTGGTAATAGTAATTTTATCCCCTCCGCTATCCAACATTTTCCCTACTGTTGAAGTTAATATAGTGTCAAATGTATTTTCCCTCGGACACAGAAGTGTTGATGGGAGACTGCGATCGGGCTTCAAGGCACTAGATGGATGATTCAATGCCCTTGACAAGAGACTGGAAATTCCGGGGAACACATAGATCGGCATTATGCCTGTCTGGATACAGCGGAAGGCAGAATATCAGACCTTGAAGATGGTGCAGCCTAGACCGCCAGGAAACTAGGCGGTATGGAGAAATTGATGAAAACAATTGCCATGAAGAATGAAGACTTAGAGGTGAGTAGTAGACGGAATACCATACATATAATGGGTATTTCCAAGTCCACGGACAGTGGCGGCTGGACCACTTTGTCAAACAACATCTGACTGACTTGTTTGGGTGGGAACCCTCCATGGCTACGCTTGAGTGTGCACCCTGGTCGCTCGGACTACGCCCCAGCCTCGGATGTCCTCACAGGCCTATAATTGCTAGGCTATTGAATTTCAGGGACCGAGACACCGTCTGGCGGTATAGAGACAAAATATCGACTCCAAAATATCGACTGGACATAATATCGAGTTTTAAATATAGACTGGACAAAATATCGACTGGACATAATATCGACTACAAAAATATCGTTTTTCAGGTAAGTGAAGTAATATCGACTGTATAAAATATAGATAGCAAAAATATCGATTTTTTAATAATATATAATATTTTATAGTGTATTTTTATGTAATAATATGTGTGAATAGTGTGTATTAATGTTATAAAATATTTTATTACATGAATTTTGTTTTGTTAATAATTGCGTAATGTAATTCTGTAGCGGGTTGTGGGTTTATAGGGGAATAGGGTGGGAAGTAATTTAATAATAATTAATTAATTAATATATGTGTGTTAATATTTTTAATTAATAATTATTTGATGATTAATTAATATTAATTAGTTAATTAATTAATATAATTTTGAATATATTTTGTATTAGTAAATAATTGTTAATTAATTTATTGTAATTAGTTAATTACATTAATTAGAGTACATTTTTAATATATATAATTTTGTGTTATTTTTAAGTAATTAATTTTCAAATAATAATATTAATTATTAAAATAATTACACCTAATGTTCTAATATATTTATTTTATTGTTATTGTTAATTAATAATTAATTGGTAATTAAGTAATATTGTTAAATTTTGGGTAAAGGAGCATTGTTAGGGTTCAGGGTCAGTTTTCAGTTCATGGTTAAAGGGGTATTTTTAGGGTTCAGGGTCAGTTTTCAGTTCATGGGTAAAGGGGTATTTTTAGGGTTCAGGGTCAGTTTTCAGTTCATGGGTAAAGGGGTATTTTTAGGGTTCAGGGTCAGTTTTCAGTTCATGGGTAAAGGGGTATTTTTAGGGTTCAGGGTCAGTTTTCAGTTCATGGGTAAAGGGGTATTTTTAGGGTTCAGGGTCAGTTTTCAGTTCATGGGTAAAGGGGTATTTTTAGAGTTCAGGGTCAGTTTTCAGTTCATGGGTAAAGGGGTATTTTTAGGGTTCAGGGTCAGTTTTCAGTTTTTGGGTAAAGGGGTATTTTTAGGGTTCAGGGTCAGTTTTCAGTTTTTGGGTAAAGGGGCATTTTTAGGGTTCAGGGTCAGTTTTCGGTTTTTGGGTAAAGGGGTATTTTTAGGGTTCAGGGTCAGTTTTGGGTTTTTGGGTAAAGGGGTATTTTTAGGGTTCAGGGTCAGTTTTGGGTTTTTGGGTAAAGGGGTATTTTTAGGGTTCAGGGTCGACAAATAAGATTTAAAAAAATTATTTTTATTATTTTCATTTATTATTTAATTATTATAATTTAATTTAAGTCGTTTTAAGTATATTTTAGTAATTAAAATTTAATATTAATTTAATTTAACACTGTTTTTAATAAAGTCGATATTTTTTACATCTATATTTTTGTTAACGATATTTTGTACTCGATATTTTTGTACTTACCTGTTTGTAGATACAAACTCGATATTTTGACTGTCGATATTTTGTCCACGATATTTTGGCAAGTCGATATTTTGTCAGTCGATATTATTTCAGTGATCCCCGTCTGGCAAGGGAAAAAGGCCCATTAACCTGGCAGGGCTTAGCGCTGTTCATATTACCGGACTTTATGTTACTTGTCCAGGAGACCAGGAGTAAATACACCGGGGTGAAGGCCACACTTCAGAATATGGGCCTTAGATACGGCATGCTCTACCTGGTAAACCTCAAAGTCTATGAAAATTGTAAGCAACGCATCTTCGACAACCTCACAGATGTTCAAGCTTTCTGAATGACAATTCTCAGAGAAACAACAGACCTCCAGAGGGGACTCATCACCATATGCCACTTTAGTGCTAGTGTGGACCTCTCCTCTTTCTCTCTGGTGGAACTTGGGACTACACATCGCTACGTCTCTATCCTGGTGGTTCATTAATAATCACCCATACTGCTTTTTCTGTTGTCTATTAGTAGGTGTTGGGAGATGTAAATGGGATCTAACTGTAAGACACTTATTATAACCTACATCTTACAAGATGGCGGGGATCGACGTGGCGTTGCCACCCCCGTGAGGTTCACATGTATGCCATTTTGTGGGAGTTTTGAAGTTGGAAAAGTAATTCTGTGGGGATGGACTGGACAGGCAGCTACCAAGTATGGGAGAGAATTGTAGGAACTGTTTTTCTAAGTGGGGATTTCCTGTTTCACACTCTCGGTGTCACCAGTCATTGTTCCTTTGGTTGCAAGATGCATTGTATGAATATCACACTCTGTGGCACATCAGGTTGACATTAGACCGTATATCGATGTCACATTTATGACCTGGAATGTAAGGGGTCTGAACAGCTAGCGTAAGCGCAGACAGGTGCTGTAGTACATTCGGCGACACATGGTTGATATTGTGTTCCTGCGGGAAACACACTTAGCACCTGCAGGCCTGCCTATATTTGCCTCTACTTGCTGAATGCATTGCTTTTTCTCCAACTGAAGCTCCTACTAGCAGGGATCTCCATACTGATATGCGAGACCCTATCCTTCAAGCACATGTTCACAATCACTGATACTGAGGGGAGGTATCTACGGGTCACAGGCCACCTAGTGGGACATTGAGTCCTGCTCGTCAACGTATACTCCCTGAATATAGACGACCCTACCTTTTATCAGCGCCTACAGTCACAAATGGACGTAGTTGATAGAGACCACCCTTTAATGGAAATGATCCTAGCATTCTGCTGGATCTAAATCTTGACAGTACTGCCACGACCCCCTTCAATAGTCCGAGTTCGCTGAAGATACTACAGGCTCTCTGCGACAACAACACCCCCAGGTAGCAGCAAATGCTCATCACTCAACGCAGCATGATACGTCGACGCCTTTAGACTACTGGATCTTATCAAGCACTCTTATTCTATGGGTCCTAGACAACAGACACCTCTCCCGTACATTGTCGGATCACTCACCAGTTGCCATGAATATGCGTGTTCCCTGGGGCAGGAGGGATCCAGTGGCAGTGGCGATTTCTCAACATGGCACTGCATGACGCTCTATTTCGGATGGAGCTACGCACAGCAATTATTGAATACTTTGATCTTAATAAGAGATTGGTCTCCACGCAGGCCACCCCGTGGGATGCCTTCAGAGGGTACACCAGAGGGGTCTGTATCTCCAAACAAACGGGAATACTGAGAGACCTGCAGCACACATTATCCCGGTTGGAGAATGAACTGTCGGCTTTAGATCATGCACTGCCCCAATTATTTGAATAAACAAGCTGCCCTATTGGCCAATTATCAGTGGAGAGGGAGGCCATTGTATGGGGAAATGTGGCAGAGCCGGTAGGTACAGAGAGGAGCAGTGGCGGGGGCACGTTGGCTCGGCTGCTGTGGCCACTGCGGGCCTATCATATATAACGAGACTACAGGGGATGCCCACTATCACCACTTCTGTTTATAATAGCAATGGATCATCTAGTTCGACATCTGCAGAGAAAACACTCTCATCGGGGGCTGCAGTTCAAGAGCAGCCCTTTACTAGTGACCCTTTATGCAGACGACATTGTCCTAAATGTGAGGCTTCAGCGGTCAAGCTCCCACCACTTTTGACTGAGATGGATCATTTCGGGTTTGTCTCGGGCTACATATAAACTGGAAAAAAGCGGAAATTATTCCACTGATGGAGTTGAAGGACAGGAACTGTGGTGAGTTCCCTGTGGCCACGTGTGAGGCAGGGTAAACAGTCATAATATCGATTCCAAAATATAGAATGGACATAATATCGAAGTAAAAATATAGAATGGACAAAATATCGAATGGACACAATATAGTTGTTAAAAATATCGAATTTAAGGTAAGTAATATCGATTTTCAAAATATAGAAGTCAAAATATCGAAGTATACAATATAGGCATTAAATATACCGATTTTTTAATAATATCAATCTTTTTAAAGTGTTTTGTATGTTAGTATATGTGTGAAAAGTGTATATTAATTTTTGTAATGTATGTTTAATGTATTTTAAGTAATGAGTTTTATGTTATTTAATTTTTGCGTAATTTAATTTTGTAGCGGGTTGTGGGTTTATAGGGGAATAGGGTGGGAAGTAATTTCATTGTAATTAATTAAATATTTTTATTTATTTATTGGTATTCATTTTGAATTTATTGTTATTTTTTAATTGGTAATTATTTTTTATTAATTGCCAATTAATTTGTATTAATTGATTAATTGTTAATTATGTTAATTTTCTAAATTTATTTTCTGTAGCGGGTTGTGGGTTTATAGGGGAATAGGGTGGGAAGTAATTTAATTATAATTAAGTAAATAATTTTTTTCATTTATTGGTATTGATTTTAAATTTATTGTTAATTAATTTTTAATTGGTAATTAATTTCCATTAATTGGCAATTAATTTTTATTAATTGGAAATTATTTTGTATTAATTAAATATTTGATAATTATGATAATTGTATTAATGTATTTTCTGTAGTGGGATGTGGGTTTACAGGGGAATAGGGTGGGAAGTAATGTAATTGTAATTAATTACATATTAAAAATACTTTTTGTGTATTGATAATTAATTTGCTGTTAATTTTTTATTGGTATTAATTTTTATTATTAATTAGTTTTTGTTATTAAAAATTAATTCGTTGTCAAATAATTATGAATAGGTTATTAATTTTTAATAACTAATATGTAGTTGCATTTCTAATTAATTATTACATAATATTACATTGGTTATTAATTTCAATTAATGTTTTATTGGTATTGATATTTAATTTATTTTTAATAATATATTAAATCATTACTTTCCCTACTGTTAAACTCACTGGAGTGGGAATAGTAATTTTCACCCTCCTGCTATCCAACGCTTTCCCTACTGTTGCACTCTCTGGAGCGGGAATAGTATTTTTTACCCCTACGCTATCCAACGCTTTCCCTACTGTTGCACTCTCTGGAGTGGGAATAGTAATTTTTACCCCTACGCTATCCAAAGCTTTCCCTACTGTTGCACTATCTGGAGTGGGAATAGTAATTTTCACACTCCCGCTATCCAACGCTTTCCCTACTGTTGCACTCTCTGGAGTGGGAATAGTATTTTTTACCCCTACGCTATCCAACACTTTCCCTACTGTTGCACTCTCTGGAGTGGAAATAGTAATTTTTACCCCTACGCTATCCAATGCTTTCCCTACTGTTGTACTCTCTGGAGTGGAAATAGTAATTTTTACCCCTATGCTATCCAACGCTTTCCCTACTGTTGCACACTCTAGAGTTGGAATATTTATTTTTACCCTCCCGCTATCCAACGCTTTCCCTACTGTTGCACTCTCTGGAGTGGGAATAGTAATTCTTACCCCTACGCTATCCAACGCTTTCCCTACTGTTGCACACTCTAGAGTTGGAATAGTAATTTTTACCCTCCCGCTATCTAACGCTTTCCCTACTGTTGCACTCTCTGGAGTGGGAATAGTATTTTTTACCCCTACGCTATCCAACGCTTTCTCTACTGTTGCACTCTCTGGAGTAGGAATAGTCATTTTTACCCCTACGCTATCCTACGCTTTCCCTACTGTTGCACTCTCTGGAGTGGGAATAGTATTTTTTACCCCTACGCTATCCAACGCTTTCCCTACTGTTGCACTCATTGGAGTGGGAATAGTATTTTTTACCCTCCCGCTATCCAACGCTTTCCCTACTGTTGCATTCTCTGGAGTGGGAATAGTAATTTTTACCCTTACGCTATCCAACGCTTTCCCTACTGTTGCACTCACTGGAGTGGGAATAGTATTTTTTACCCCTATGCTATCCAACGCTTTCCCTACTGTTGCACTCTCTGGAGTGGGAATAGTAATTTTTACCCCTACGCTATCCAACGCTTTCCCTACTGTTGCACTCTGGAGTGGGAATAGTATTTTTTACCCCTATGCTATCCAACGCTTTCCCTACTGCTCCACTCACTGGAGTGGGAATAGTATTTTTTACCCCTACGCTATCCAACGCTTTCCCTACTGTTGCACTCACTGGAGTGGTAATATTAAATGTTACCCTCCTGCTATCCTACGGTAAAATATTGTACATTTTTTATTAATAACTTAAATTAATTATATCTTAATTTTAAGGTAATTTGATTATTTTTAAGTATATTTTAGTTAATTATATGTATTATTTAATTAATTTTAAATTACTTTTAAGACATTTAAAAAAATTCGATATTTTGACTGACTATATTTTTTACAGACTATATTTTGGATTCGATATTTTTGTACTTACCTGTTTGTAGGTAGGAATTCGATATTTTGGCATTCTATATTTTGGTGACTATATTTTGGTAAGTCAATATTTTGTCATTCTATATTATGTCAGTGATCCGTGAGGCAGAGGTGAAATACTTAGGAATGTATCTGTACAGTGACAGAGAACAGATAATGTGGCCTAGTGATAGACCAGCTTGGCGCCAGAGTAGAGAGGTGGATTTGTCTCCTGCTGCCCATAGCAGGGAGCATAGCCCTTATTAAAATGGTGGTCCTGCCCCAGCTTCTCTATTTGTTTAACACCATTCCCATTCCCTTAACAAATGCTTTTCTCTCTCAAATCTGCACAATTTTGACGAGTCTCATTTGGGGGGTTAAAAAGCCCCACATCAACTGGAGCTCCCTTGTCCTCCCATATGAACGTGGGAGATTTTCAGTTACGGATATACATCTTTGCTACTTAGTTGTGCAGTGTAGTTACTCATGGCACTGGCACCATCTGGATGCCTGTATTCCTTATGCCAAGCCAGCGTAGATCCTAGTCGGATCTAGTTGCCCCCACGTCAATGGAGGCTCTCCCGACGGCTGGACCGCTGGGGGACTAGAACGAGGTTCAAACTGTGTCCAATACATGCTGGGCTTGGATGAGATTATCAAGAAAGACTGGTGGCACGACAATATACTCATCTGTACTTCAGATGATGGATAATCCATGGCTACCCATTACATTGGAACTGCTAGTGCAAAGTACCCTCTAACGACATGCACTACACACGTTTGGGAATCTCTTTCCCTGTGGCCACGCACTCTCCCGAAGAGCGGACTCTCATTTTCAGAATGCCCCCTACATCGATCACTTTGTCCTGGCTCGGCTCCAGGCAGCCCTCAGGGACAGAATACCAACATACCTGATAGAGCGGGGCAGTTGCACACCACTCACACTGCTTATCACAGACACTAATGGACACCGCCTCATATCTAGGCTCTACTGTGCATGCTTAGCACTTACACTAGCACATGACATCAGATTGAGAGCTGCATGGGAGGCAGATCTAGGGCACCCACTTACAGATAAGGTCTGGTTAGAATGCTGCACTCAAAGCAAATTGATGTCTTGTAATCACCATCATAAGCTATTACACTACAAATGCCTGCTTTTTTTGCACTGCCCAAAATGTCACACATGCAGCAGACTTTGTGCACATGTCCTGGACCTGCGATAGGATTGCTTCATATTGGAACAGCATCTTTGCAGAACTTGCACGAATGAAAAATTTGCAACTAGCACCTTCCCCACTGGTGGAACGACTGGGACATTTCACCAGTGTTCCTAAAGCATCATGTAGATTTGTGGTGAAGGCAATGCTTCTAGCGAAGAGAGACATTGACTTACACTGGGCAGCAAACGGGAACCCACCTTGGAGAAATGGATCAAGAGTATGATGTACTGTGCAATTAATAGCAAAATTGCAGCTCCCCACGTCCAGTCCCAGAGATATATGGCAGCCCCTGAGGGATTACTTGAGGGATTACTTGAGGGAGCGAGATACTGCGGCTGATACCCAATGATCACACCGTCAGCTTCCCAGTGAACAGGATGCAGCACAATGTGAGCACAGGCCATACACAAAAAGCTAAAAGGAGTCAACCGGGTGCCACACCAGCACTATACATATACGAATTATGTGATGTCTCTTACAAGAATAATGATATTTGCATCAATTTTTGACAAACTGATATGTATGTATGCATGACACCGAGGAAACTTAAGCATAAATAAAGTTTTTTTTTTAAGTGTCCATCTAAGTTTTTGGGTGACACACACACCTTGGAGGGACAACAACATTGTTTTCAATCAACTGTTGTGTTTGGAGAAGGTCTCAGTCTCCTATGAAGTTGCCAAGGAATGTTGAAGATGTTGCCCCTCTGATGTTTCATCATCATCATAACCACTTTATTCCGTTAATAAGAACCATAAAAGTACAATACATATATTGAGAGAGAGAGAAACGTTGTTTATTTAGACCATAGTCTTTTAAACAGTACAAAACACGATCAGGATCCAAATAATATCCACAATCTAAATTCAACTGCATAATAAATAATTAAAATCCAATACATGTTAAAAGAAGGTAACACCCTTGAAAACATACAATTCATTGAAGCCAATTTTTGCAGAAATCTTTAGATTCCTAAAATAAAAGAAAAATTCACATTTATAAAAGACCTAGAAACCCTTAAAATCAATGCCCCTCCTTCAGTATCTCCCTTCCAAATTATTTTATGGCCTTCAGGAATTTTCCCAATCCTATTGCAATTTCTAATGAGGGCATATCTGTAAGTAAACAAACCACTTGGGCACGCAAATTTATCTTATGTGATAAAAATATAGGACGTAAAAACAATTTCCGTATGGCAGGTACAAGTGTGCAATCAAGCAATATGTGCAACATGTCGTTTCTTGATCCTAGTCCACAGTTACAATTACCATCTATGCCAATCAGTGCAGACTTAATTTTTCCGTCTATCTTCCAAGGGTTAACCCCAACTCGGGTCCTTAGAATTTCGTATCTTAACACTTGGTTGGGCAATATATCCAAGTACGGAAACCAAACTTCATTTACCCATGAGATCTTTAACCACTGGACCGATTTTTTCACTAGCATGTAATCAAGGTCCTGTGTCCTTGAAAAGGACTGACCTTGTTCCCTAAGCGTTCTCTTTGTAAAATCAGCCACCAAGGAGTCCTGGGGGAGTCTCACATTAAGGCGCCCTGCTACTATCTGGAAGATTCTTCTCACGTCCTTTGCCCAACCAAGGCTACTTATTGGAATCTCCTCTCTACACCATTGTGAGACCTTCTGTACCACTCCTGGGTCTTGACGCTTCCAAAATCTTACCAGGGCCATTTGGGATTGCACACTCCAAGAGGTTACCCTTAGTTCCATTCTAATTGCTTGAACCATTGTACAGCTAGGTAAACACAATAATATTTTAAAATGTTTTCCTTCCTCCTGATCCCACTCATGTTTACCACTCAGGTATAAAACCGCTGCCCCATACAATACTTGGGGGGGGGGGGAGGATCATTGCTTCGAATGATTTTAACATTGGTTTGTGTGTCATGTCACCATAATCTTTATTAAACTTTTTTAGGCCGCATATGGACGAAAAAGCTTTGGCTTTTTGAGCCTCCAATGGGTGCGCCATTTTAGCGCACTGTCAAACCAGAGGCCTAGATTTTCAGCGGATATGCAACATCCCACCAAAAATTACTTCCCACAAAATACATACTTTGCTATACGCAGATGATGTTAATATATTAGATCTAACTCCATTTGGTCTGCAAAGAAGCCTTCAGGCACTCCACAACTATGCAGAGGAAAATTATCTAAAACCGAACATCTCAAAAACAAGAATAGTACCATTCTCTGGTAGGAAAAGGAGCACTCAATTCATCTCGTCACTAGGGGGAAAAATGGTGGAAGTGGTAAATGAATATACCTACTTAGGAAGAATCTTCACCAAGACTTTGCAAAATAGGCCCCATACTCTGAATTTGACTCGGAAATCTGATGTGCATGTGGGAGCACTTTCACGGTAATGCGCTGCATCTGGACAAAGACATCTTTCTGCTATGCTTAAGGTATACTGTGCCAAGGTTCCACCAGTACTGTCATACGCTCTTGAATATATACACCAATAACTCAATGGAGCTTTTTAGACTTAAAAGAAGGAAAGATCCTACGGAAACTAACGAAGTTGTCCCAGGCGGTTTAAGTGCAAGCTCTCCGCCTTGAGTTTTCACTAACTAGCTCCTATGCCCGAGGAATCGCCAATATCATCAGGTGGGCCTATAATCTCCTCCATGCTGAAGAAGGAACGCTCCGATCCCTACTTAAAATAGAAACATTTGAATGTGAATCATCGAAGCATGTATTTTCAAGAAATATCCTATTTGCTTTTAAGTTATCAGAGGTTAACATCAAGCTGTTACTTTCTTGGACTCCTGCCCAGCTGAAACTTTTTCTAAAGCACTTTACTTCAAGACTCAGCTTTGACCTTGACTCTCAGCATTGTTTTAAATTGTCTTTATATAAAAATAATACTGAATCTATAGAGTATAAGAAACCTCAACAGCATATTAAATTTAACCTAAACCATGGAGCCAGGAGATTGATTGTTTTGCTCCGATTCGGAATACTTCCTGTAAAAACCATTACATTTAGGTGGTACCTAAAAGAAAGTCTTATATGTAATTTGTGTAATGGTGGAGAGCAGGACTTGGAGCATTTACTGTTTACCTGCCCAAATGCGATAGTGGTAAAAGCAAGGAAAAGGTTTTTACTACCAATCTATTTCAAATGTAGAATTAACTCAGTACAGGAACTGATTATTTTATGTAAAGCTCCGCCAAATGAATTTGTATGTTAGAATTTTTAAAAAAAATTAAAACCATTTTTAACTCTGTATTAGAATGAAACTTTTACACAAAACTGTTTAAATTGAACTTTGTACATTTAATATTTGTGGTTCTCAGTGGAGAACCAAATCAAATACAATAAACTTGAAACTTGAAACCAGAGGCCTAGATATCTATATTCTTTAACTGCCTCCAATTTGTCATGGCCCAAAAACCAATTAAAATTCTTCTGGCTCTTCCCAAAACATAAAACCTTGGTTTCTTCCATATTTACAGTCAATATTTTCCTATCACAATAATGTTTAAAAGCATTTAGTTTCCTTTGGAGTCCTATTTCAGTTTGATCAAGAATCACTAGATCATCAGCGTATAGGAGACAAGGCTCTTTGTGACCACTCATTCTTAGGCTTGCGCTTCTTTCAACTTCTAATGCCGCGGGGAGATCTGCCAAGAAAATTGAAAATAACAGGGGTGCCAAAACGCACCCCTGTCTAAGGCCATTCCCTACAGTTATCTTATGAGTTAATGACCCCTGCATATCTCTAATGACCTGGGCCCAGTTCTCTCTATGTAACTCTTTTAAAATCATCAACAGACCATCCGGGATTCTATATTTTAACATATCTTCCAAGAATATATTACGGTCCACAGAGTCAAACGCTGCCCGAAAATCGACAAAGCAGCAATACAACTTCCCATTTTGTTCTATCGATTTCCGGGCCTGGGAAAAGAGTGATCTATTGTGGAATGGCCTTCTTTAAAACCACCTTGTTCAACTGGGATAATTGATCCCTCTTCTGCCTAAGTCTTTAACCTACCTAATATTATTTTAGCAAATATCTTTTCCCCGATATCAAGTAGGTTAATTAATCTAAAGTTCCCTGGTGCGGAGACATCCCCTTTTTTATGGATCGGTCTAATTATCGCACCCTTCCAATTAATCGGAATTGTCCCTGTTTCTAGGATTACTGAGAACATTTGGGAGAACAATTCAGCCCACCATGGTGTATCAAAGCTGGCATATTATCTGGGCCAGCAGCTCTTGTTACGTTTAGGGTCTTTAGCGTAATAAGAAAATTTTCTACTGAGAAGTCTGGTTTAAAATCATCTACCAGACCACTCCAATCCCCTAGTACTTCCTCTTCAATTTCTCTCCCCGGGGAATACCATTCCTCCAGATAGTCCTCCCAAGCGCCCTCTTTTACCACACAATTCATTGAAGCAACTGAGGACTCTGATTCTATTGCTTCAACAATTTCCCCCAGCAGGTTTCCTCATGGGCTCTTTTTGTACTATAAAGAAGCATGATGTATTGTTTCTTTAGTTTGACAAGAATTTCTGCCCTAGACCTATCAAATTTTTTACGCAAACTACGCTGTTCTCTCCTTAGTTCTCTTTTCTTATTTAAACAGTCTGTATTAAACCAGTTCCCTTGCCTAACCTGTATATTTTGTTTACTCTTGGAGGCCTTTACATCTATTTTAAACTCGACCTTGATACTTTGTACCACTTGATTTATTTTTTCAATGTACCAGGTCAGATTTAATCCAGCTACACTTCCTAAAGTGATATTTTGTTGGAGCCTGTTTAACCTTTCTATATATTCTTCGGTTAACCGTGTTGAAATGAGCTTGGGATAAACCCTCTGTTGTATGATTACTTTCTCAGCAACAATCTGATGGGAATACACCAACTCCAATTCTAGAATATTGTGATCACTGTCTTCAATATGGTTGACCCTGAAGCCCTTTATTAAGTTGAAGTTCCATGCTGGCATAAAAACATAATCTATGGGTCAGTTTTGTGTCCCTTGTTTTCTTTGCCGGGTAGTCTTGTGGGAATCTACCGTTCAAGCAGAAGAGGCTTTTGGTTGCTAGGTAGTTTCCCAGACTTGCATCATGCATTGAACAAGGACTTTCAGGAAACTTTGCTTGAATTATATCGTAGGACTCCAAAATTTCGAAATACATATGGTCATGCCGCTTAGGGTTAAGTTTATGGTTAAAATCTCCTACCAACAAAATCAAATCTGAATCGTACTTTTCACACAATAAATCAAAATCCTTCTTAAAATGTCCCATTTCAACACCATATTCCTCCTGATCACCCCATTGCATATAGACATTTAAAATCAACACATTTTCTTTCTTATTACCAGCAGCAATTAGGGTTATTCTACAACAGAGCAGCCATTTGAATGTTGCAGTGAGCTGGAATACATTTTTCACTAATTTTGTAGATAATAATGTCAATAATCCACCTTCAGGGCGGCCGGACCAAGATTTTACTGCTGGGCGATAAACTTGACGGAACCCATCCACTATGGGGGTCTCGCCACATAGCCAGGTCTCCTGGATACAAATGATCTTGTTGTTTTTCGCCAGTTCTTTTATCCGTTCAAGCTTTATTTGGTTTCCTAACCCATTTATATTCCAGGAGACCACGTTTAGGCCATGTGGCTGCCCCATTACCTATTCTACGTCACTAAGGGGCCCGTAACCATTGGATTCCTCTAAGTATCGCCGAGAAGGCCCTGGGGGGCAAGTACTAAGGCTCCAATTCTTCCAAGAGTCCTCCAGAGCGGAATTATTTATTATTATGTTAAGATTTCCCAAGCCTAAACCTGCACCTCTTTCTAGTAGTCTTACTTGCCTTTTTCCAAGCCCTGCATGGTGCTTCAAAAAAGCTTTTTCTTGTTGAGCCTTATCTTCTGGCCCTACTTCTTCAATGGGTACTAGCCGAATCCCTGCTTTTAGTAACTCACTCTCTGTTCTCTCTATGGCAATTTTTGCCAGGTCAGAGTAGACTTGTACTTTAGTAAACTCTTTTCCATCGAGGGTTGATTGAAAGCCTACCTGTCAAAGGTCTTTTGTGCCGATTCCTTTTAAGTTAGGGCAATGGGCGAATGAATTAAGGAGAAGTGATCTATTTAAATACGATCTCTTCTTCGTTCCCACCCCCCCCCCCTTACCATTTTTACTTGTTCAAAATACAGCCAATGGTTTCCTTTAACCTCCATTCCTTTTGATTTTGGCCCCCTATGTGGTTGTTGTACATTAGTTCTAACCCCATCCTCTGATATATTGCTCAGATGATGCCACTCGTTAAGGGTAACATTTGTAGCATGTTTTCTAGTTATATTGCATGGTGCATGTTTTATGCATCTAGTCAACTTCTCCCTATAATTTTGTTTCCTACTACCAATACCCTTTTTCGTTTGATTCTTTGCTGGTTTCTCAGTGCTTCCTATTCTTATTCTACTCACTCTCTCTCTCATGTTTTTTGGGGTCTTTAATTTTAACACTTGTTCCACTGATCCTAAGGGATCCTCCATCTCTCTCCCTTTTCCCACTACTCTGCCTATATCCTTTCTTTGCGCACCTTTCCTAATGGTTCTCCCCTGTCTTAATAAGGTATGTCTATTATAATCGCCCCTTCTTTTTACCAACATCGGCCATCTTGAGATGTATACTTCGTGGTTGGCAGCTGGGGGTTATATATTCCTGACCTCCTCCCCTCCCACAGTTGGGGTTATATGTTCGGGGTCGGGAGCTGGTCTTAACATTGAAGGCATTTGGCCCCTAATTCCTTGTAGTTCCCCCTGAATTTTTGAAAGGTGCGAGTTCTGTGTTTTTAAAATATCTTGATTTAACATTTTCCCTTCCAGGATTCCTTGGAGTGTTTTTTGCAACATTACCATCAGTTCCAACATTGAGGAGACCGGATTTGTAGAAGATTCTGGATTACGCTGTAAAGATTGATTACAGTCGCTAGTACCCTTGGACCCTGTATTGTGCTCTTTGTACACTCATGTCCCTTCAAATTTCCGTCCAAGGCAAAACCATCTTCCTCCTCTTGCCCTTGATCTTCACTATTTATTTCCTTAGGTTCAAGGAGTAAGGACAACCTTGGAGACAAGGATAGTCGGGGTGACATTATTGGTCCATTGTGAACAGTTAAAGACTGTAGGGAATGGCTAATTAAATTTGAAGAGTCAATCATTTGTTCATCAAATATAACAGAGGAGCCTCCCTTCCATGATTCTTCCCCGGCTATTTCAAGATCAGATGCAAGGGGCTTAACTGGTGAGAAAACCCTTTTAAAATGCTTTTCCAATAAGTCTTTCAGGGACTTATCCTTTGGTATTTTCTCTTTTTTCTTCTGAATACGTTTGGATTTTGGTTTTAACCAAGGGTCCACGGGGCTTCCTCTCGACGCATTTTGATCCATTGGGGGGGTCTTCTGATATCTTTGTCTGTCCCAGTGCGCTTTTATTCTTCCTTGGCGCCATCAATTGAGCTCAGGAATTACACCTTCTCTAAACCCTAGTTGACCCAACCCCTTATTTCCAAACACAGTCCTCAGGACAGGGGTGGTCAGTTAAGGTATTAAAAATAAACTAAATAAAAAGAAAAGGGAGGGAGCAAGAGAACTCCCCTTTCCCCACTTACCTCTGTTGAGCTTTGTGCGTGTACCTGCGCCGTGCCCATGCCCTTCTCTGCTTGCACTTAAGTGGTTCTCCAAGAGCCTGGGACCCGAGGCCAACCAATGCTGGGTCACGTACCTTGCCCCTTGAGCCTTATGTCTTACGTCTTCCCCTGGTTCAGTCCGGCTTCTGGCGTCTCCCTCCACCTCTCTGCTTAGTGCAGGCACTGGAAGTCGCAAGCCGGGGGGGGCGTAATTCGCGGAACCAGAGACGGCTTGAATACGGCATCTCTCGCCTCTCGCCTCTTGTCGACTCTCTGCACACTCCATTTAGCGCAGGCTGGAGGGGCCGGGAGAGCCGGGGGGGCCGCAGGCCGTTTTGCAGTCCGATACTCGCAGCTTGCGGCTCTCGCGTCTTCCGATCACGTGAGGGTCACAGGGGTTACGTACGCACAGCACAACAGAGCATTTTTCTGGACTTGACTTATGTCCATTGTCAATACATATATCAATGTACACTACACCATAAAAACATCTAAAATACAAATCATTGATGAGTATGAGCGACCAAAACAAAAATATTATGAGGACAAATTTCATTACATTACCTAAAAGCCCTAGCATCCAGTAGTTTATATAAAGTGGTAAATCACCCCAATAAAAACAAATCACAGTTAAAAATGCCAGCATAAAAGCTATAAAAATGTAGACACAGTGTGTAGGAGAGTAGGGTCTGCTTCTTATGGTCACCCCCACTTTTTCCTGTGATTTTCTGGTTTTTCGACTTTAGTGTGGCTGTGGGCCTGCTAATCACTCCCACAGCCCAGCTGTTCTCTCTCTAAATTGATACCATGTACTTTAGGTACATACCTGATTGGGTGTTGGGTCATCTTTGTGAGCCCCTGTATAGTGTACCATAGGTACCCAAGGCATAGGTGCATCCAAGGCCTACCAGGGGCTGCAGCATGTTTTATTCCACCCCTGGCTGGCCATCCAAACTGACACCACAGGCTGATCACTCAGCTTGGGTAAGGTGGTGTAATCACCCCTCACTTAGATATAGTATACCTATATCTACCCATATATTTAGACACATATGCACCTGTAAGTCACTCCTATGGTAGACTTCGACAATCCTGGAGGCAGAGTGCTAGGTTTTATGTGAGAGGGTGCCCTAGCATGAGCTGAGCCCCTCTGCAGCTTTCGGAACCATCTCCTTATAGCTTTTCTATGATATAGCCATACCATATACTCTTAAGTGCATTATAATCCTTGCGGTTAATGCTGACTTTGGTTTGGCTTTATCAAAACATGTCGTGTAAGGTGTCAAACACTTTGGAATACTACCCCACCCCGTCAATTCTGGCGGCGGGGGTAGCATTCCACCCTTCTAGAGGGAAAATACATGTATGTTACTGCTTTACCCGGTTTAAGTTAAACAGAGCCCCAGCATCACAAAATGGATGCTGCTGCCACAGACACAAGTCTGACCTCCTGCTGCTGGACGAAACTCCAGCAGGGGAGGCCTGGACAATAGGTTTCCTGTCCAGGGAGGTGCCAGCACCTCCCCAGACAGGCAGGTGTGTATTGGAACAGGGGGGGCTGCATCAGCAGATGCTTTTTGAGACACTGCCTGTGGCACACAAGGTGCTCCATGCATAGCCGGGTTCAAACCAGTTGCTGGGGCACTCCAGTCCCACTCTGGCGTGAAACTGGACATAGGGAAAGGGGTGTAACCACCCCCTTCCCAGGTCAACCCACAGGAGGGACCTAGGCAGGTGATCCAGCCCCTTAGCTTAGTATAAGTATAGGAGCTGTGTCCCCAGGACTTTAGATTATCCTTAAATGAAACTCTGATACAGAATCTTGGACCTTCGACGTTCTATCTCAACTAGAAGACTGAAGACATCTCCCTTGTGGTCAAGGAGTGACCACCCTGTGCAAACAGGCACCATCAGTAACTTGCCGGTCTGCTTTGTCGACGCTCCCACCGGAACCCGAAGACTCAGCGACACAGGAACTAGACTTCCAGACTTCTCTGACCCACATCCACAGCAAAGCTGAGACCAGTGGCGGGCACGAGAGAGGTGGGACTGTACACCCTGGACATCCTGCATTTTGCTAACAGCTCGAGTACTGAGGTACCCTCGCAGTTGTTCATTGGGGTATGAGAAGCCCCAGACCCGAGTGCCATTTGCACTAAAGCTCAGCCCTCCACACTCCACGAGTGCCGCGTGGGGCCCGCTCTTGCATTTCAGATCAACGCATCTTCCCGGTTGCTAGCCCGTTGGCTAGTGAGCCCACTGAAGACAAACCTTTGAAACCAAACTGCTTTCCTGGTTGCTCCAGGTTTGCTCCAGCTTCCCTGCAAAGAGAAGCTCGTCAGACCTTGCTGGTCTGCACCGAAGCCCATCTTCACTTCTTGCATAGATTGCGTCTGCCAAGGCTTGTTGGTTCCAATCCGGATACCGACACCGCAGTCAACTAGATCCTTTGTGGGACAGCTCGAATCCAGCTCCCAGTTGTTGTCTACACCTCCTGGTCCTCGTGACTGCAGAGACAAGCTTCACCTCTTCACCTGAGATCATCGTGACATCGCCTGGTTCCTTCCTGGTTCCTTCCTGGTCACTGGCTAGTGACCCAGACTCTGTCCCCTCTGCTTTCAGGTTCTTCAGTTCCTCGATCCAACCTTGGATCCACCCGGACACTCTTCCTCTGGTCGCCCACAGCACTTCTTTGCAGATTTCCATTGAAAGCATCAACGAAGCCCGACCCCAAAAGGCACCTATGCACCCGGCTTCCTTGGCTGAGGTACCACGAGTACTCCGGTGCGCCCGTGGGTCTTGACTCTCGAAGTGTCCTAGTCTAAAGGGGTTTTGTCGTAGGCCATCCGGAAGTGCCCTTAAACAGTAACTTTGTAACGTATTTGTTCTCCATTATTAGTCAATGGTAAATCGCGACTGTGTTTAGACACTGCACGCGTCTCCCATGGGCCTCCTACTTCCTAACCTTTGGTTGGCTAGTGTAGCCCCAGCGATTCCCTAGGCCCTATGCCTACTCACTGTTTCTGTCGTGGTTCTTATACCACTTCCCCTGGGGCATTACTGTATTTGTGCAACTTATCGTATGCTAATTGAGTAACTTGTGATGTACTTTTACCTCTGACCTCATAAAGAGTGCAGAGGGGTTGTGTTAGAAATAAATACATATATATTTGATATATACCTTGTGTGGTGTCCTTTCATTTGGTATTCAAGGGATTATATATGGTAAAACAGCTGGCTTCACATGCTCTCTGAAGTTTTAGCCTAAGACTGCTGGTCCCTGCTACCACTAAGATAGCTTGTCTATAAGGTTGACTTTACAACCACCATCAATAAGGGTCGATTAGACTGCTGCAAGATGCCCACTAGAATAGTGGACATCATATGCCAGGCTAACTTCTCACATAG